>NW_009622935.1:0-256 GCF_000690535.1 Cariama cristata
TGTTCGGTGATGTTGCGGAGCAGCGTCTGAATATATATATATATGATTATATATATATACAGGCCCTCCTACCAGATTCAGTCAAGAGAGAAGGTATACGACGCGAGGTGCCCTGTGGTTTTCCCTACGTGACCATGGTGAGGACATGAGGAAACGGGACGGAAAACCTCCTGCCGACCTAGGGGCACGAGTACATAAATTACAAGGTAGGACCAATGCAAAAAGGAGATCCCCCAGAAGTGACAGCAGGACTCTT
>NW_009622936.1:0-29401 GCF_000690535.1 Cariama cristata
AAAAGTATATTAGGCCCTGCAGAATCTAATTTGCCAGTTTTTGGTAACAGAAGTGTTACAGAGAGGCAATACTCCACTTCTGGAATAAAACCTGAAGGTAGCCCTTGGTTTATTGTACAACCAGCCTGTTAATTTTAAATATATATATATATGTGAAAGATGTAAAGGTGGGAGGTCAAATGGAATTACAGATCAGGAAAACCTTTGTCAGTGAAAGACTGGAGCTGGAGCCCAATCTGACAAATCTAATTTAAAGAGCCTGGATTGACTGTAAAAAGCAGCAATAACAGCCGTCGCAACAAGCTCCCTTGTGAAGAGGAAAGCTTCTCAACCAGGCAGCAGCCGTCCTGCAGGAGCCCTGGACGAAAAAAACCCTCGCAAGGGTGTAGATTTGTCCCGAGGTGTGCTCATCAGCATAAATATCTGTTCGGTGTCACTCGTTACCTTCGCAGCACGGTAAGCTCACCTGTTTGGTTGCCCATAACCTGAGCAGAGCTGGAGTCGGTTTGGGAGGACAGGCGGGGAGCAGAGGAGAAGGCTTGCATGCAGGGCAATGAGAGCGATGCCGAGCGCCGCCGCCTCGCAGCGAGCCGATGCCTGCCGCACCGCCTTGTCTCGGCCGCTTTCCTTGTCCTGTCCGCTTTCCCGAGCAGGGCAGGGGGGCCCGGCCGGCGAGCTGTCGTCCCTGCTGTGGGGGCAAAAAAGCACGGGAACTGGGGTGAACTCCCTCCCTGGTGTTACAGGAACTCTGAAGAAATCCCTTTTTCTCTAGGCATCTGCTTCCAATGCTGAATTGTTTACCAGCTGTGCTTGATAGTAACTGTGATAGTTTTCTGTTTTCCTATGCCCTACTTTAACAAGTGTCCCCTTCCACCGAGAGGAATGGAAAAACACAGATACCGCCGATGAAGCCTTCACTTAGGTGGCCATTTTCTTTCTGCTTTCCCTGCGACGGAGCGGTGCTGTCCTGCATCTGCTCACAGCTCCATCCCTTCCCATCCCCATGCAAATCAGGCACAAACGACTGCGCCGCGTTTCATTTGCATTCATGGAGCAACAGCCATGCCACTAATCTAACGGGTTTTATATTCTTCAGGGAGACAGTATGTGGTTGATGACACTGTGGCCTGTGTGTGTTGCTGTCTTGCGATTGCTATAGTTTTTCACAATTAGATTTGTTCTTTTAGCTGAGAGGAAGACCACGCGGACCACAAGACCCTGCTCAGCCCTGACTCTGCAGGTTACCTGTGCGATTTAGGAGAGCAGGGGGGCGTTCAGAGGGCATGCACGTTCCTGCTTCTGCCCAGGAGAACAATTCCTGGCGTTGGAGGTGAAATTATCCCCAGTTTTGCACTGACCCTTGCAAAAACAGCTACATAACTTAATGCCAGTTTATTTCGGGGAGCACAGAGGTCCTTGCTGTTCTAGCTTCGATGCAGCTGGTTCTGACTCATACTGCAGCGTGTGAGACAGTGCATTGCATGAGAACGATTTTCCTCCTGAGGAAACCAAAGGGTGAAGAGTGGGTGCATTTATCTGCCCTACTGTGGAAAGAAAGGAAACGGGAAGGAAATGTAGGAGGTGAGAGAGAAATCAGCAATGGTAGCATTATCTCAAAATTACGTTTGATATTAAGGATTTTTGCCTTTTAAGAGGGGCATATCCATATGGATGTCTCTGGCTGTGCCGCAGCGTGTCCATGTCCATCGCTGCTGGCCTGACCTCTGTCCTGTGGGTGGGCTGAAGGTCAAGGTCACCTGCCCGGGGACCGTGACTCAGCTGTACCCAGATGCGCAGCTCTTAGCATACATCAGTCACAATAAAGCCATCAGCTTTCTTGGCCAGGGCATGCAAACACTGTGCACCAAGTGTGTCTGCATCCACGGCCAATCCACCTGGCCACTTTGCTCTCGGGTGATCCCGTCCCTCCCGAGCTGCCCGGCCAGCAGCTCCGTGTTGCTGCGCTGCGACGCGCACGGGAGCCCGCCTGCAGCCGTCCTGCTCCGCACCCTCCAGGGGGGCCGGTGCCATGAAGTGTTCGTCTTTCCCCATCCCGCTCTCTCTGCCAGGGAAGGACTGGCTCTTATTCTTGCTCTTTACACTGCATTTTCAATTATTTATTTTTTAAAAAAAAAGCTCATGTACACCTTAATATACCTCACACTCCACTATGTTGAAACACTGCTATGATCTGTTCTTTACAACATTTCCCCAATCTGTTAAATCAGGAAAAGCAGAACGGTAAGAACAATTCAGGTAGTCTTTTCAGGGAGTATAATTATGACTTACTTGCAAACATTTTGCAAAAACATGACCAGCTTTGTATTTCTGCTAAAACAGAAAAATGCAAAAACTGAAGATTTCTTATTTTATTTCACCTTTCTTAGGTATTTCTAATGGTGATGAAAGCATTTCCATTGTTCTCTTTAACAGAGTATGTTATAATTCAGTAGCAGGGCATTGTGGTAGCTAAGAACATATTTGACTCTTTTTAGAGCTCCTTGCACACTCTGATTTGTTTTGACTGCTATTTCAACCTGTTCCTTCAATCTTTTGCTGTCTCTCTCTTCCTTTAAGAATTAGCTAATTCAAAGCAAAAATAAACTGTGCTGGAATTTCCATATGCTCACCAGTCTCTAGAATTTGGAAGTAGGCTTTCATTCATTCCACCAAAGAATATATTTATTTTTATCTTTCCAATTTAAATGAGGCCCCTTCCTTAACATTTGTTTCCAAAGAGATCCTTTTTCTGCAATCCAAAGCTGATTTAGCTGAATTTTGTCAGCTGACCGGACCAGGAACCCATTGAAACATGGGCTGCATTTAGTTTTTGACAGTTCCTCAGTTTGGGATGAGGAAAAATCTCTGATTTCTTTTCCCCTACCAGTACGCTTCTAACTCCCTTCTTCTTTCTTCAGAAGTGCTGAACCCATTTCCATCTTGTACTTCTCTCCTTGCAGAAGGAATTTCGTGAAAGGAAGATGCAGAAATGTCATATGAAAAGTGATGATCTAAACATGAGCTGGGCAAAGAGCATTTCAGACATATCTGTGGCAGGGACTCAGCAACACTACAGGAAATATCAGCAAGTGTAAATTGGCCTAGTAATAGAAGATGACAAACACACAGGGAAAATAATCCCTGGGAAAAGCAGCAAAGACCCGTTCCCCTGCATGCCTTTTTGGAGTGAAACTATTAATGTACTCATTTGTTTGATGCTATGCATAGTTTCTCCTGATATGGTTAACGCACTTTATTCCATTGGTTAAGCATTAATCCATGTCTGTTTACAGGACTTTGAGGCTACTAACATCATGAACCTTACAGTCGTCTTTTAAATAATGGATCAGAACCTTGGGTGCCGTAGTTGGCCAATCTTAAAATGGCCTTCAAGCCTCCATGCAAAAGTATCTTCCGCTGCTCTTCCAGACATCCATCTGTGCAACGTATTTGTGGGCTTTAACACCCAAGAATAATGTGTCAGTGCCTCTTCCTCCTCTGTCAGGGACAAATCATGATACACTTTGGGATGCTTCACTCCTCTTTCTACTCTGCCATGCATTAAAGCCCCCAGCTGCCAACCACTTGTAGGCGGAGGACCAGCACTTACAGCCCTGCCCCTTTGCACGGGCTGCGCAATGACTAACGTGTCCCCTTCCGTTCTCTCCTCAAGGCCCACGGTATTATGAAGGTGACCCACGGGACGGATCACAGCCTGATGCATGCCTTGATGGAGATGAAGGAGCAGTGTGAGGCCATCATGAGAATACAGTGAAGATAACCTCTGCTCTGGGAAACAAAGTATTCAAGGAGAAAGGAAATCAAATGCTTTTTATTGCATTGGGAAGCTTCTTGATGATTTTGGTATCTTTTCATTACATCCTGCGTGGTTTACAAAAATGTTTAGTATTTATTAGTTTTGCTGTATGATCTGGATTGAGTTGATGTTTGGAGGAATATCTGCAATTTTCAGAGGAATTATTTTTGTTTTCCTACCAAATTATCTAATTGACAATATCTAATTATAAATTTGCAACACCTAATTTAATTGATAATAAGTATTGGGAAATGCATACAGAGTCTTCATCAGTTACATAGTGATATAATTTCAGTGATACCAGCAGACAGTTTTTTACACCAGTTTATGCCAACAGTTGAGGATGTCATGTCAGACACAAGTAGAAAGAATATATTTTCTCCCTTTGCCTTGCTCTTATGTGTGGTTTCCAAAAGCCTGATCCAGTGCTCTTTGACATCAAATAAGTTTCCCAGTGTTCTAAATGAGATTTTCCTCCCTCCCAATATATCTGCAGGGCTCTGTCCCTCTTCTTGCATTTCACATGTTATAATGCTGAATATTAAAATGAATTGAATAAAAAATTTAATCAAAAGTCTATCTATGTGGAAATTGCTTACTCTGTTTTCTCTCATTTTGACTGCTTCTAAAGTTTCTCACTTGGTACCGATTTTTAAAAGCGTGAGATTTGGACCTGTGAGCTCGGTGGTGTGGTTTCTAGCCCTTTCTGAGCCTGCGGGGTTTGGATTTCCCTTCCCCAGCTGGTGAAGGTCTGAGACGTACAGACGACCACCGAATTAGGAGGTCGCATCAGCGAGAGAGTTGTTCTTGCCAGAGCTGCTGACTGCCGTTTTTAACACAGAAACAAATGTTAACAAAAGCCAAATATTTATGAGGAATATTGAAACCTAAATAATTTAAGGCCTTTGAAAGTATCACTTCAGGTGTGTCACTCCTCTCTAACAATTTATTGCTGCTACTCCAGCCATGACTGTTATTTCATTAATCCATCGTTGTTGTAAAGTCAGGGGTTTTTCACACCAGTAACTTGACACCATTAATTATGATGAGATGAGAACACGTTTAAAAAGAAAATGAACACTCTGGGCGTAATTTACAGCCACAGCACGTGGATGCCAACGCTGAGGAAGATATCTCCTTTCAAGGCGTTTGAATTTGTTCCAGCATGTGGAGCGTTCACTTGCCCGGCAGTAGCATGCGGGCAGTACCCTGTGAAGTGCAGTGCCTTTCTGGAGTACGTAGCGTGGCTTGATGCCAGAGGCCGAGTCATGTCAGCCACCCAAGAAGTGCAATCATCCTCGCACAAATTCCCTGCTTGGTGGGGTCTTCTTGCTATTATGAAAAGGAAATTATCTGGGGGAAAAGGTCAGACCTTTGTATTTATTGGGCTTTCTGACAAAGTAATGGCATCACTGATGGACAATCAGAAAATGTGAGGGGTACTCTGTCTTCAAGAGCTATTTTCTGGCTTTAAAGCGGCACACGCATATTAGAATTTATGTGCTTTTTGCATAAAGATGATGCTTATGTTATCTCACAATTACGTATCTAATACTAAGATTCGCAAATGGGGGGGCCTTCAGAATGTGCGGTAAGGTGACGCCTTAGTTTGTGCAGCACATACGGGCGATGGCCCGCCAGCTGTGTCTGACCTGCAGCACTCACTGTTTTCTGGGGCTTCTGGTACAAGGACACCGCAGCTCTCCGGGCGCAATCGCAGGGAAAGCTGGGCACTAGGGGAGGGGACGAGCTCCCCGATGTCGGACGAGGCACGCCACGTATGACATCAGGCTGAAGGATCTACCAACACAGGTGGGCTACAGGAGATGCTTAGAGAAAAGGTACAAGCAAACCAGTTCAGCGGCTCCCTGTTGGGAACTGGAGACGGGGCGTGCTGCGTTGGCTGCGGAGCGTCAGGACGGTGAGTGGGCTGCCACGCGCGTAGGGCCGTAGGGAATTGCTCCGCAGCCCACGGAGCAACGCGAGAAAGCAGACTCCCCCAGGTCGGGCTCTGGCTCAGGGCGCTGAGGGCACGGCCACGTTGCCTGCCCTGCCTGGCCGCCTTCTCTGGGATCGACTGCGGAGACTCCTCAGCACGGGGACGTCACTCGTGCCTTATATTCATTCCTGTCGATGCAAAACTTGCATTTCTTTCAGCTTGGTCAAGGAAAGAGTCAATGTTTTCTGGTTGGTTTCAGTCATTTACTGAGCAGTTTCCCTTGGAGATTCACACATACTAACACTGCTAGCTGGGCTGCTGGGGATGCGGTGTCGCGGGCAGATTTTCTCTCCCAGTGGTCCCACTCCAGCCTGTTTTCTGCGAAGAAAGCTGGCTGGTGACTGCAGAGAGATTTAGCAAAATGCATCGTTTGAAAGTACAGTAGCAAGCAATCATGCCAGCGAGGAAGGAACGTGAGATAAGCACTCATTTCAAATCAAGTAATCTTATTTTTTCAGCTCAGACTCAAAGTAGCTGGAGTTGTCTTTGCACAGACATCATGTTTCAGTCTTCAGGAATAATATCTGTCAAATTTTTCAGGTGGTATCAGCTTGCTAAGATAAAGATGCTAAAGTCAGAAAGAGGCAGACTACAACATTATCTGTAATGCTGGCAGGCTTGCTGCTTGCTTCCAGCAGGTCAGAGACTTTTCCAGCGCCCTTTGGAAAGCAATGGTAATTTGGGTTCACCTTAAGTTTTAGGAATGCATTTTGAGTTACTTGTGATTTGTCACTATCCCCTAAATTAGTCCAGGAGCAACAATGTTAGATTGCACTGGGAGTTGAACTGCATTGCAGTGTGTGTTTGGAAGAAAAGTGGTACCAACACACAGGAAAAAAACCACGGGGGATTAGACAGATTTGCTAAGAATAACTGATTCCAATTGAACAAAACATCTGTCTTCTTAGGAAAAAAAAAAAAAAAGTTCCCTAAACTGTGCTGTTTCTTTAAGCACGGTGTAATGCCCTGTGTCCGTACCCCTCCAGCTGTGCTGACCTGATCTTGGAAGTAAAAACTCTCTCAGCTCTGAGCAAACAGAACTTGCAGTGCATGGCAGAGGTGATAGAAAGTAAAAGAAATGCAGAGAGAGAAAAATGCAGTGAAGCATTTTTTTTTAGAGCTTTGACCTCCTTGAGTCTACCAACCTGCGTGTGTACTCCATTGTGCATGGGTTTATGCCAACTAAACTCGCCCACTACTCAGTCCTTTCTCTGCTTCTCGCTGTAACCCTGTTCTTTGATGGCTAGGGTTTTTAAGCTAGCTTTTCTTAGGCTTGTTATTTTTTTACCTAGCACATTTATGAAATACAGAGGCTATTTCCCTGCATAGTCTATTCCGAATAGTCCCTGGCCACTGCAAGGCTCTTAATGAACAGAGTTCTGTTTTTCACAGAGGTTGTGCCAATTACAAGGATTTTTTTTTTTTCCTGATTCAGAATTAAATCTCCCATAAGAGAAGGAGAAGAAGGAAGGTCTTACAGTTACGGACATGGAGTTCTGGCTTGGCTTCTCTGCTGCACCAGAAACTGTGTCTGACCTTGGGCAAATCAGCCAGGGTCAGACTGACGTCCGTAGTTGGGCTTTGTCATTGCTGACTCTTGGGAAATTTCTCCTTGCTGTAAAAAAAAAGAAAAAGAAAAAGAAAAAAGGAGCTGGATACGGCACTCTCCATACGTCTGCCTCTCTGCTTCCCTACCTGTAAGGGCTTAAAGAGTCTGTATGCATTCCCTTAGTGCATTATTTGTGGGACAGCAGGAAAGCTAGGCACAGAGAATGTAGTTCTCAAAGTATTTCTCAGTACTTTAAAGCGAGGGCTGCGTATGATTTCACAGTTGAGGACGAAGAGGCCGGTAGATAAAAGTGACTCAACGTGCTCAAGTTCACGCAATGGCAGAGCTGCACCAGCCCCGGAGCAAGGGCTGGGGTCAGTGCCCTCCCAGAGAAGGGTGCTCAGGTGAGCAGCAGACCCGGTGACGGTGTTGCAGAGAGGCCCCTCACCAAACACGATCACAGTTACAGAAACTACCACTTATAGGGGAGAAATCTTTGGCCAGCCCAGATGTTGGGGAAAAAAAAAGCCCGGATGGTGGGAAAGAGCGGCGAACGGCTGGTTGCCATGTTAATTTGCAGACGTTAATCATGTCCCACACGAACCTGTCCAGACCGGTGACAGAGCTGTAGCTACACGCATCGTCTCCGTCCCATCGTCCTGCCGTCGCTGGGTGTGGGGCGGCCGGGATGGAATGGCATCATCGCGCTTCCTTGCTGTAAATGCAGATACTGCCTGGGAGATCCTCCCCGGCCGAGCTGCCGCGGACGGGCAGAGTGCCGGGAGCTGCCTCTGCCTAAGCTCTGCCTCCTCCACCTAGACAAAGCTTTCCTCTCCACCCACGACACTTGAGCACAGGCTAAAGAACAGTCAAAAAAAAATCCCAAGCAAATGCTTTTGGGCATTTCAGACCAAAGCCACACTACAGTTCTTTCCCCCTCACCCCCTTCTTCTTTTTAAACAGCGATTTCCTCTTTCCTAGCAATGTACATTTTCCCATTCAAAAGTCCTTTTTTTTTTTCATTTCTGATTTTACAAAGTTAACCAACCTGAAAATACGTTTGAGAGAGATGGCTGTTTTGTAAAACACTCCCGACAAAAACATTTAAGTGTGTATTTTTTCCTGCCCTAGGCATAAAGCACGCCCCTTACCTGGAAGCCTGCAGGCGGCTGTTCTTGCCATTCAGCACGGCGGTTTCTGTTTAGCCCCACAACGGTGATGGCTAAGCCATGCCTATATGACCTCCATTAGTATTTCATGGGGAAGGTTCAATGTTTTTATTTGCTCTGCACTTGTGATCAACATGGACAAATCAATTCTAATTCCATCATTCTTTAGACTTTTTGTAGGTTTTAATAAGGACCTCAGAGATTCCTCCCCCCTCCCCCCCCCCCAAAAAAACAAAAAAAAAAAAAAAATTCCACCCCCCTCCCCCCCCCCCAAAAAAAAGAATAACTCAGGCTTAGTAATTAGGCTTCATACAGACACTACTCACACAGAGGAACCTAACAAGTTCTTTATAGTTCCCAGGAGACCAATTAACCTTCTTTTAAATATATCTCTATATAGCTACAGAGACAGGCCCGCACAGCAATGCACATACACACACACACTTTTCAGCAGGCTCAGACGCTCCAGCTCCTTGTTAACCAAGCGCCGATGGGGCTCGCAGCAAGCGAGCAGGGCTGCAGCATCCTGCCTGACTCCTTTTTAACTCCAAAGATGCCTAAATCAGGACAGAGCACGATCTCGCCTTCTGACTTCCTTGCCCCCAGGACCGAAGGAAGGGGATAACCACGCAGCCTCTTCTTTGCTGAAAGCTCCCCTCCGTCTCCCGGGCCGAAGCAGGCGGCACTTGTTGGTCGCTTCACCCGGCGCTAAGGCACCCGCTGCCCCGTCGCTCTCCGCTCCCGAGGGGAGCACGGGGTTTTCGTCCTCCGCCCCTCCGATTCAGCGGCTCTGACTCCAGGTCCCCAGAGGCTCCAAATAGGAAGGCAGCAATTTTACATACCTCTTGGAAGAAAACTGCACTTTAAATCACAGGTGATTCCTCTTGACAATTCCACTTGACTTTCAGAGCAGGAGACGGTAATAGAGAAGGGCGTCTGATGAGAAAATTAGAGCTCCACTCTTCCCCTCCCCCAGGCTCTGTGCTGTACCTGCCTGCTTACTTTGAATGAAGTTTCTTTTCATGAAACCTTTTTAATATTGCCTTCCTGTTGTAGTAGGTGCCAGGTGCGGTGCTGAGCGTCCCACGATGAAACAGGTAGAGGAGAGGTCCGACTTGATCCTCCTCGTGCTGTCCCTTGCCGAGCCGGGGACACCCCAGTGATGTGTTGTGAAGGCAGGGGCTGCCATCGCTCCCCGTGGAGAGCCCACAGGGGAGGGTGGAAAGGCCGGGGTGGTCTTTGGGGAGAGGGGCAGGCAGCACACCGCTGGGGCGAGGAATTGGTCTCCATACCTGTGTCGGCAACCGGACAGCTGAGGGACAGCTGGGAACGGGAGAAGCAGAGATGATGGGGACTGCCTGAAAGGGAGCAGTCGCTGCTGGGCGTTTGCTTCTGCTTCTCCTGGGCAAACCCATTCTCCCATTTGGATGCAAGGGCCCTTGCTGTACTTCAGTCTCCTTTCCAGAGTCACCGCAAGCTCTGGGAGAAAGTCTCCAGGGAGGTACTGGCAATGTCTGGATTTACCTTCTCTTTAATGCCATTAACATCTTCTACCCAGCGTAAACCCTATGTAGGACTGTGATCAAAATACTGCTACTGGGGACTGATGTTCCCCATCATGCAGACAGGAACGCTGGAGGAGGGCAAGTCTCTCTCACAAGTTGGGAATGCTGATTTCTGAACATCTGTGGCTGAACACACTAGTAAATAACGGTATTTTAAAAGGTCAGTGTAATGAAGGTACACAAAGAAATTCTTTTTCACCCTTACCAACCCAATGTTTTCTGTGGGGATTGTTAAATATTTTGTGAAAAATAGATAAAAATCTGATCTTGTATTTTTTGCAAAGACCAGAGGAATGCTGATCCCAAGTCTGGGATGGGGCAGCCCGCCAGCCTGCAGGCAAGGTACCATCTTGCTTTGTGGCTGGTAGATGGGAAGATGGATAAAAAGCCTTCAGATGGGCATTGTCCAAGTTCATTTCATCAGAGCCCCAAAACCCTTTGTGCAATCCGTGTAATGGGACTGTGATACACCCAGCCCACAAAGCTGTTCATTTTACCACTCGAATCTAAAGCCTTGGCAAAAACGTGTCCTTCCAAGGTGATGGAGAAGCTCATCAACAGACCAACATCTTCTCTTCTGTGGAAAAGCCCTTCAGAATCTGCTGCTACGTCACAAGAGACGAGGGTTATTGGGTGGTGGGAATGAGGAGCTTGTCCTGCTCCTGAGTTGGAAAAAGGCCTGGTTTTGGTGACAAGCCCCTGGTTGGTGTTCGCAGAGCTGCAGAAACAACATAGATTTTGAGCTCTCCAGACTTGCTCAACTCCAGCCCATGACCCAGACGGGCTTTAACTTGGGCCTCTTTCCTCGTGACCGAGCCCTGCCAGGCAGCCACTTGGCCAGGCAGGGGTCTCCGCTCAGACCAGAGCCAAATGAGGAGCCCAGGGAGGCAAAGGCAAGGATTCTGCTCCTGCCTGATGTGGTGCCTTCAGCAAACACCTTTCCTTTACACGTGGGGAATGGAGCAACGTGCCGCAAAGCCAACTCCAGAGCCTATTGCGTTTTTCACGGTAGAGGACAAAGGTGCCTTGGGGCACTTTTCGAGGTCCTCCAGCTTGTGCTGAGCGTTTCATCAGCCGCAGGGAGCTTCCCGCTTCCCCTCTCTGCACTGCAGGGAAACCGGTGCCTTCCTCACCGCCCTCTTCGCCTCCTGCTCTGCCAGGGCCGCAGCCGCCCATCAGGGACCATCATTGTTGAGGTTTTACCCGTGGTAAAAAGATGTCAAGTGTCCAGCTCCTGCTTGGGCGAGGGGAGGAGGAGGGAGGGAACAGAGAGCAAAAAGCTCTACTAAAACCCAAAAAAACCCAAAACAATTTCTGAAGTGACATGGAAATGTTTATCTTGCTGCTCCACTCTTGGCGAGCGTCAGAGAACAATGGTTAAGCAGGGCAGATCTTCAATGGCTGCGTTGGCTTTGGATCACGGCAGCTGTTGTGTGCCTGCGGCTCCCGGGTACCGGCTGAGCCAGGCCAGGCCTGGCACCGGCGGCCTTCCCCCAAAGCCAAGGCCAGCTTGCGGAGCAGGGCTTTGCAGCCTGCGGACATCCATGGATCGGGGGGGGTTGCAAAAGGCACCTGAGGAAAGTAAATCTTCGTGTCCTCAGGCTTGAATGCCCTCTCCCATCTGCAACGCCCATGAAAAAGCTTACGCAGTCTGCCAGATGAAAATGGTGGAAACCCTGGTTTGCCTCAGGCGGGCAGCCGGTCCCAGGCAGGGCAGCCTGGGTTCGGCCCCAGTGCCCTGTGCCAGCCTTCACCCAGCCCTGCCCTGCACCTCAGGCGCCGTATTTTGGTGTCTCACAGCAAAATCTCACTGCGTGAAGCGGCCGACAGCGAGGGGGGAGCGCTCCCGGCCAGCCAGCACGGCCTCGCAGCTGAGCCAAGCTCCTGGGACGTGGTCAGGTGTATCAGTTCTTAGAGACACGGGTTTACAGATTTCCCATCTGAAACACTTTGATTCTTTTGGGTTTAATGACAAGTTACCTCACCGTGTGCTTTAAAAAAAAAAGAAAGTTCCACTCTGTCTTGCCTGGGGAAAAATTTCCAGGGTCATAGAGGGAGTTTAAAGCTCAAAGGTTTACAGTCCCAGCAAGATAAGGCAGCGTAACAGCCTCCACACTTTATGGTGCTAGCTTATGAAGAGGTCAAAATGGCTTAGCACGAGGGTCAGTTTTACTCAAAGTTCCTGTTTCAGGTGGGCAAAAACATCCCAAATCTTCATAGCTAGCTTTGGCATAACTGTTAGATTACGGGGGGGGGGGGGGGGGGGGGGATGGGTGTTTTTCCCCTCTAGCCCCAGTGGGTTTTCTGCTCCCCGTGTGACACCATCATGACTCCCCACACGAGCCGGTGTCCCTTGTCCCTGATGCCGGGCTCCGGCCAGGTGCTGCCACCGCTGTCCCGTGCCTTCGCGGGGTGAGCCAGGCACCATCATCACCTTCAGCCTCTCTGCAGCTCACCTGGTGTTGCTCTGCTCTTAAATTGCTGACAAGTCCATGAAAGTCCACCCGCCTCCATGAACCTGGACTGGTTCTGCCATCCCCTTGGTCTCCCCTCGGTCCTACCCCTCTGCGGCGTAGCGCTGCCTCATCCCCACTCCAGTAGCACTGGCTCAGTTACAGACTGGAGAACCAGTCTGTAACCACTTTGCACTGGGACACGCCGTGGGGGCTGCGCACAGGCAGCACCGCTGTCCTGGCGTCTATATGTGATATACAGTGGTGAAAACGGCCAGCTCGGAACAGCCTTAGAAGCACCTCGATCAGGAACTAAGCCTAGCTTTGCCATGCCCTCCTAGGGAGGCTCACATGCCTCGACTTTGATGTCTACACCAACCTGCCACAGGGAGCGGGTAAACCTGCCTCTTGGGTCCGTGTATGCTGCAAACATACGGAAAACGTTTGGAAAGCAAACTATTAACAGGCCATAAAAGCAAGCCAGCAATTGTTCAGAGGGGCAATAAATAAATATTTCATAGAATGAGTCACAAGTGTGTAGGTGATGTTACTGGGTGGAGAAATCAGTCCCAGAACGATTTTGTTCGCTGTGGAAGTATTTCAGTGCCCCGTTACTCTCACACTGACTGCATCCCCATCAAAGGTTTCAGGTGCAAAGCCCTCTGGCTAGGCCAGGGCTTTATTTCATGTCACACAGCGTTCGTCCCTGTGACTGACCCACTCTGCAGCCCACTCCGAGCCACTGCAGTGCTACTCGTCACGCAGACCAGGACTGCTGCTCCCATTGTCTCAGCCTCGCCAGCAGAAAGAATAGAGTCCAATGGATGTAAAGACTGCAATGCCAAGACTTAGAGGCTGTCCAGAAGCTTTTGTGTGGGTTTCACAGCATCCTAATGGCTTTACATATAACCTTCAGAAATGTTCTTTGAGCCTCTGGAACCTCAGGGCAGGCCTGAGCCCCAGCTACGCCGGCCCACGGGGCCAGCACGAGTCGGCAGCCGCAGGGCGAGGAGCCGAACTGTCAGCTTTCTCATTACCCACGTCATTGCCATCCCTTCCCTTGTCCTTGGAAATCGTGAGAAAATGATGTTTATGGTGTCTTGCTTGGCTCCCGTGGTGCCACTTGCTGGGCATTGTGAGGTTTCATCAAATGCGGTTTAGGAGCAGGCAGCTTGCTCTTTAATAAAAACAGGGCTGTGACTCCCCCGCAGCTGCCATGACTTCTTCAAGGCTGTGTCCCTGTCCCTGGGACAGAGCTGGGCCGCGGTGCGTGGCCGGGCACTGAAGGACAAGGTGGGTGAACGTGCCGAGCGGCACAGAGCATCCAACCGCACCGGTGCGGAGGGGGCTGCAGAGCACAGCCCAGCAAGCGAGGGGTGGCTTGTGTGCTCCCTGCCTCTCTGCTTTGTTGTCACTACAATGAGCAATTCTTCTTTTGACAAACTAAATATAGGAAAATATCAGATTTTCTCCCATCTCCCTGGTTTCCTATCATTCAGAGAATGAAGCTGAGCAGGGATGAGATAGGGACAAGGACAGTCCCTGCTCCTTTTAAAGTGAGTGACAAAGGTCCTCTATCGCTGGAGGTGCGAGACGTCCTCTCCGCAGCAAGCCCCGCGTCCCGCACACGGCACCCACGCGTCTGGCTGCATTCGGGTGTCTAGGAGAGAGAGATGGAAGTACGGATGTGTGCCAAACACACACAGCTGCATACGTTTGGTTGCCAGTTGGCTGGCCTGAAACCCGCAATCTGACGCAAAGCGTGGGTGCCAAACCTGTGCAATAAGCATCCACAGAAGAGACACATGTAAACACGTATGGAAATGAATGCAGGTCTTTTCCCTAGACACGCATCCATTGGGGATGGACCAGGTCAGCACTTGCCAGGGTTGTTCTTGAAGGGAGAGTGGGTAGGACCTCCAAGCTACCTACTTGTTTTTGGAGGTTATGAAAGTCGTCTTTGAGCAAAGCATTCGTGTGGTCACAGCCAGTATAGCGTTGCTCAGTGGTTAAATAGCAGATGTCAGCCTCCAAAACTGCCAGACTGGCAACTGTCAAGAATGCTAACAGATAGCATAAAACGTAAAATCCCTCACAGATGGGTTTCTTCTAGAGGAACTAAACATTAACTTTGTGTTCATCTGAGAGACCAGGAGCCGAATTTTCTTGCTCCCCTCTCTCCTGAGCAGCTTCCAGGGTGCTGGCAGCCAAAATGAGGGCGATGTCCTGGGACTCCCAGTGGTTTGCGGGCAAATGTGGGAGAGGAACCAGCTTTATCAACTACTTCCCCTTTTCCTGGTTTTCCAGTAGTTGGGGAGCTGCTGTGGGCCCCCATAAGGAGATGGGGCCTGTCAGGTTGCCGCAGTAGACTCTCTCCTGATTTTTAGCCTGGCAAGTTAATGGTTTTAAAGACAAGACTTGGTCATGGCTAGGGCATTCGTTTCCAAGAGATGCCAACGATTTCAAGCAGGCCTCGTAAGGACACCAGCCTTTTGCCAGGTGTGAGCCCCTGCTCTTGCTCCGTGCCCGACCCCTTTCCTGGCAGTCTTGCCCCAAACCGGAGGGGTGTAGCGGTGAGGTCTGTAAGGCTTCAGAACTGACCGAGAGTGAATTGATTTTGTTTCCAGCTCATATAGATCTCCTCACCATCAGTTCTGGCTTAGACAAAGTCTAGGACTTGCGCTAACCCATTTTTCTCTGTTTTTGTCACTGTAAGGCACTTTAATACTGATGTGGCTGCATGATAACAGCAATGAAGATAAATTACCTCAAAAATAGGCAATAAGCCTTTTAGCTCTTTAGAGCAAATCAGAGTTATTCTGAACAGCCCACAGACGAAAGAAATGGTTGTTAATCTTCATTTACAGCTACTGTGGCAAGGCACCAGCATGCGAATTCACTGGCCCAGGGGCAACAGCTCAGGTAGTACTGGAGTCACAGGGTTTGCTGCTGGGGGAGGAGAAAGGAGGCGAAACTCCCCCCTGCCCTCCGCCACGCCGTCCCATTAAGTGCCAGCCTTTGCCCCTGGAGCCACCTCCCTATTTCTCGTTTGGAAGAGCTGGCCACCCTAGATGGCTGCATCCCCTGCCACTGCGACTGCTAGCTCTGCCACCCAGCTGGTATAATACCAAGATAGATGAAAGGACGATTTTAAATGCTCACCAAGCTGACTACCAAATATTTAGATGCCTAGCATGCTAACGTGTCCCGCCAAAAGTAGGGCATATGAGGGAATCATCTGCCAGCGTACGATGTGTCTTAAAGGAGGTTTTAAGTCATTTCCTTTTTTCTGTTTCCCACAAGAAAGAAGACAACTTGTTTTCTTCCAACGGGAGGAGCACAGTGTCCTTATCAGGGCTTACCCAGGTGTCAGTGGGCATCTGAGATTTGCCCAGCGAGCTAGTTCCCATCTTGCCCTGCCAGTGAGGGGCTCTCTTCATTATCAGCAAGGACCACCCCAAGTGTGAGCAAAGGCGGGCAGCTCTGGCGCAGACCCCAGCGGAAGCTCAGGGTGGGCTGAGCCGGCCCCCACCGCCCCTCTGAGAGGGGAGCACGTCTGGAGTAACGGGGACAAACTCTTTTTGTTACTCCGACATTGTGTCATAGACCTGCACGGTGGCCAAGGGAAACCTGACACAATTGCTAGAGATGACCAAAAAATATATACCTATGAATGCATTTTTATCATTGGTGTGGCCTCAGCTTTTTCCCTTGCTCACAGCCGCGGAGAGAGCAATCCCTGCCGATACGGGGAGGCACGTCTCTGGAACCAGCTTATCTAAAAGCCCGGCCAGTTCAGGCCCCGTGACTCTGCTTGCGTTCTGTTTCTGGACAGCAGCAGGGGAGAAGTTAATGGTGCTATGCTTGGCTGTAATATTTCTGTCACTGCTGTCAAACCCTGCACTTCCTTACGGCTTTCTGGGGAATTTGCTTCTCAGCAGTACTTGCCTGGTAGAGCCCCTTCGGTCGGTAGAACCCCTTCGGTTTTGTTTTGTTTTCAGGTTTGATGTTGCTCGCTCTCACTGTTGTAATAGCGCATCCTCTTGTGGGTCAAAAGCACCTTCTTCTCTGCCATTGCATAGAAGCTCTCATCCAAAGTGAAATAGTCAGGAGGAGGAGGCAGATATATTGGTAAGATAAAAGTAAACATTTAATGCCACTATAGTTTGATTTTTTTTTCCAGACATCATATTTTTGACAATGTTTCACACCTCAGATACCACAAAAGGGATATTTTTTAGCCAGCAAACAATAAACTTTACAATTTTAATGGCAAAAGGCTCAATGCATTTGTTGACCCACTTGGAAATGACCGTGACTTTCCACATTTTGAACTTGTCCTCATGCTGTTCTTTCTTTTTCTTCCCCCGCCCCCCGCCCCCATAAAATTTAGTTGATAAAATATATATATCTACTACTGATACATCCCCTTCTGGATTTACCCACTGGTGGGACCAGCACAAGTTCTATATCCATCAGTTTGTCTCCTCCTTAGCCCTATGTTATACCACTGTTATAATGAGAAAGAACATAGCCACAGACAGAGTGAAATGGATTTAGCAAACATACACTTCAATGCATAGCACTTAGATAAGCATTTCCAACCATGATGTGTAAATAAATTATAAAATACAAGCAACTCTATAAAACAAGAACATCCTGAGTTTACAAATAAATTATAACCTTCATACATAGAATATGATGTGGATGTTAGTAACCAGCAGTTTCAGCTATGGGAGGGAAAGAAGTAAAACTTAGAAAAGTTAGTATCTATGCATACATAAAACATATATGTATGTGTGCTCTCTGTAAATACTCACACACATACATATACAATATAGAGGGTGAATACATCCATATCTATAGTATAGAGAGAATATGTAATATAGCTGAAACTGCCTCAAGCACCAATTTATTACCATTATTATAACGTTTGCTCAATACTTAAGTAGGACCACTCAAAGTAGGATGGTTTAGGTTGTGTTTTATTTCCCGTCCAGGAGGGTTCTGAAGGTGGTTTGAAATATTATAGATGAATGCTACTACTTGACTTTCAGCACCTCCGTTCTTTGCAGAATCATCATGCTTGTTGTGAGCTTCAAAATGTTGTGTAAGTGAGCACGAGTCTGCTGGCTGTGGAGCTGGAGGCAAAATCCATATTGACTGCAGTGGGGTTAGGATAAGGGTGCTACACTTTCAAGGGAAGCTGATTTTTTTATTTTTTTTTTAAAGTTTGCTTGAGAAGGAGAAAGAAGAAAAGATAAAGACAATAATAAAATGGTTTATTATTTCCAAGAGCAGGTATGGAAGCTCAGATAACCCTGGGATGAGCGCACAATAAATGCAAGAGAGAGATTATTAACTTTGCACTGACAAATCATTCACAGTCTTGTTTGCCATAGTTATTTGGAAACCCGTTTCAAATCTTGCGATAGCTAGCAACGGCCAGCCTTGGGTCTCCCAAAACTGCTGGGTGTCGCCAAGGCAAAAGCCTATGGAGTAAGAAAACAAAGACCGCGAGGACATCAGGATTAAGCAAGGTAGGTCACCCACCAGTGGATCTGAGAAATAGTGCTTCTCTGTATGGTCATCATCCCCTCCGAGCAGTATTACTGAATGATCCGAAGGCTTTGATCTCTGCAGTGAGCTGGCGCATCCCTGATGCCGTGCAACCGTCCCTCCCGTATGAACTGGCAGCAGAGTGTCGCTCAGCCTCTGGTTTATGAGAATTGTATTTGCTGCTGCAACGCAGAAGCTTCAAGGTACAGTTTTAAAGCTATTGGGACTAGACAGAAAGCTTTATCTCAGAGACAGCCAAGAGTCCAGGTTTTCACTTGATGTAAATATGCTGTATGCCTCATGCATACGCAGAAATTGTTGTATTTAGCAGCCATCACTGTAAAATAGCTTGCCTTAATTCACGACACCCTGAAATATAGAGTAGTTTATCTGGATTACTTTACAGGCTTTAACGGTTCAGTGACAGGCTCTACATGGGAACTGCAGCAACTTGGCTTTGTAGGCTGAAGAAGATGGGGAAGACAGGACCTTTAAAAGAAGCCTTCAAAAGTGTTTCAAGCATAAGTTTTCCCTATAGTGTGGTGTAAGTCAGCGTCATCCTGGTGAGTGCGAGGAGAAAGGTTTTATTGGTACTTCTTGGAGGAAGGGGGAGTGATGTTGTTGGCATTTGTGAACAGCTATGCCACCTCCCCACAATCATGTGTGAGGGGAAGGGCTCTCTCAGGCTGTGTACATATACATTTGTCTGTACATACATATGCTTTATTTTTATGATTATTTTTAGCCCAGAAAAAAAGATGCAACAAAATCACAAACACTTGTAAAAAGTGATGTTTATAAAAGAGTCTCCATCCTTCAGTGTCATAAAATTTGAATTCCATGCCATAGGTAATAGTCGTTATTTTAAGACAAACCATATTATCGAGATTAATGAAAAAAAAAAAGAAAAAAAACCACTTCAAGATGGACTGAGTGTATCCTGTGCGCAAGCTTGGGACTTGATGTGCATTACTCCCAGCATCACTCCCAGCTTTCTGCCTCTATAATTGCCATGGTCAGAGATGAAAGAAAAAAATACCGCGTGTATCTTTCATCCTTTTCTGTACCGTATCCGCAGCTCTCATGCTTGGCTTGCTTCATGTCAGAGGATCATGCCATTTCTCTTCACCAGCTACTATTTTATGTAGCTGCAAGTTTCAGAAGTTCGGCTGTATGGCAGCAGGAGTCTCCCAAGACTGGATCGAAGCCAGCAGATGTTCAGGGACAGCCCTGTGCATGACCCTTAACGCAAAATGTGGGGCTATCACATAGGTAAGAGGAGCATATTCTTCAACTACACAACTAGCAGCACAGTAAATACCCAAAGAAATGGCAGGCGGATGAATTCTCCTTTTCTTCACAACTGAGTTTACTCCGCTGTAGTTCTCCTGACTCTCAACGCAATCGTGCCCCAGCTACGGCAGCGCAGGTGAGATGAGAACAGGCCCAGTACAGACCTAAGGAAGGAGAGCCTGAGTCTCGGTTTGCTTCCTTGCCTTTCTCTGAAATACTACTTCGGATTGCTTAGATCTGAATGAATTGACAAGGAATCGTTTTGAGGCAAATACAAGGCACGCACGGCAGGAGAAAAGATGCGTGTCATTATGAGACACGCACCGGGAATTAGGGTTTTCCTGCACCCTCGAGGATTCGAAGTGACCCAGCACCCGGCGAGGGGGACCCGTGGCTTTCTGCCCGCTGCGGGAGCTCACGCGGACCAGTGGGATATCTGAATCCAGATCCCAGCCAAACTCTCCAGCCTAAGGCTCCACTTGAATTTGTGGCCATAAAGCAAGTTCTGTCCCTTGTATAACAAGGTTCACGTATGCCAAGACGAGCAGCAATCAGTGAGGCCCAAGCTGCCACCCGGCTGCCCACGCCGGAGCCCGGCGGCGGGGACGCGGAGCTGCGGGAGTACGCTGCAGCCACCGCACATCCCCACAGGGCAGAACTGCGACCTCCTGTTACGCGTGCGAACAAAGAATTAACCTTCAAACCTCATTACGTTAACATTGCTGCCTCCTACTAAAGCTGTCCCAGGGAAATACTTGATTTCTGAATGTGCCAACAATTAAGCATTACATTCATGTTCCTCTTGTGTATTTTGGGCAACTTGGTGCCTTTTAAAAAATCAGCATTCTGCTGGCGATTGCTTAAAGACTGGGACTTCCTGGATAACTGGCACAAGTGTATGGGTCTTCTGTAAAATGCCGGCTACTGTAGGTGAAGATCAATTTCATAGTAAGTTCCTGATGCCTTTAATTATCTGTTTTTCAGTTATTTGAATTATAGTAATACAAACTCTGAAGTAAAAAGGTATTTTCAACAAGAAAACATTTCATAGATGTCAAATCTCCACAAATTTTCATTCCCTTTTATGCATTAAGCCACTACAATTCCTAAAAATATAGTGGCAAATTCTGAAATGCACTGGCAGAAAGTCAAAAAAGAGAAGATGAGTATGGATTTTAGGATATGAATACTAGTATATGATGGGAGTGTTAATGGCTACTCTAATTAAGTCCTCAGAAATAAAAATATTTTAAGGACTGTGATTCTGCTCAGTCAGTACATAATTTTCAGTATGCCAAATTGATCCTTGGCATAATCCATTCAGTTTCAGGAATCAATTTTGGTCCATCACGGTAACAGAGCAAACCTATGCTCTTACTGTTTAAAATAATGGCTAGATAGATGCGGTTTTTGCTATGCTTCCTACATTTTGCTATGCTTTGGTACCTACAGAGGTACCAAATCTAGAGACAATGAATAATTGAGGTAATGATGCTGAGGAATATTACACGTAATAGGTATTTTACAATAGCTCTGAAATGTGTCCACTTGATTTACAGAAACATCACCACTTCTGCCGAAGTCCCAGACTACGGAGGAGGGCACCTCTTGTTAATAACGCATTCTGTGCACGCACCGTTCGCTAGGATTTCACTTCCTTTCTATCAAGTGCATGTTTACTTTCACTGTACCGCTTGCCATTGACCATCTCACCGCAGGTCCCCAGGGACATGCCTGTTTTGGGCTGCTTGTTTTCAGCAGAGGAAGGACAACGCGTCCCAATTACCCACCACCCACCTTCCAGCAAACACATTTTCAGAAATTCTTAAGCTTAAAGAAGGCAACGTTTAATTTCATGTGCACGGCTTGGGGGCGGTTCTTCCTTGAACGGAGGAGCACGGCCTGGGAGACAGGATCAGCGCAGCGTCAGAGGTGAGAGCGGTACAAGCCTACCTGGGGACGCAGGCGAGTGCGAGGGGGGAGCTGGCAGTGGAAGTCTCTCTGCGGCGCGTACGTGACCTGGCGGCGAGCATCCGGGGCTCCGCGGGACTAAGCCCATAAAGAGAGACGCACTCCATATCCCAAGGAGTGGGATAGCCATAGCCACATCCTTCATCCAGGACAGAACTGGAGGGGCGATTCCCATGGCTCTGTGGAACTGTACGGAATTCATGGGCCTCTGCCGAGAAGAGATGGTCTCCACAGAACCAACACGTAACAAGCACTACTGAAACCATTACAAAGAGAAACAAAGCTAGATAAATTGCATTGTTTGGGGTTTTTTTCAGAGGCTTTTTCTTTGCCTTGAGAGAGAAGGGGAGAGAGATCAGAACTATGTCTTTAATACCTATTTGGAATATACATTTCCTGATAGGAAAACGTGTTGGAACAGCCTAGAAAGCGTCTTTCATATAGAACCTTTTTTCCCTCCAAATAATCCTATAGAATGTAAGAAGGATCTTCTACAAAATCCAGTGACAAGGCTAATGGAATAAATAAGATTTGTTATTACAGGTTGTAGAGTATCAAAAGAAAATAAAACCATCTAAACAATATTTCTTTTTTTTTTTAAAGTTCTTTTTTTTTTCAGCTAATCACTAGAAAATCTATCAGTATTTTTGTAGAGTTATTTTTCCATTGGGATTTGCTGCTTGGGATATTGTAAGAAGGTATTAATACGACGGTGCAGGTAAAAGAAGAGTTGCATGTAAGTACAGCAGTAAATTGATGCATATTCAGTATATGTTAAATGATGTTCTTATTTTCTCATAAGCAACAGGAGGGTGACACCAGTGTATGTGAGACGAATTTTTGTGAATGGGCTTGTTTCATAGAAGAAGAAACCTAATTCAACAAAATAATTCTTCATACATAATTAAAATGCAGATTTTGCACATTTCTTTAAGAAACACAAAGGATGTTCCTTCTCACGTACTGTTTTGTAGACAAAGAGGCAAACAAGCACAACATTTGGATATGCGTTGAGGTGCAGACCCTTGTCCTTTTGATGTCAATGTGAATTTTGCCATGGCTTCAATACTGGAGGGTAGATAAGGAAAATGCCACAGCCAACATGCCTGAAGTGCTATATCCACTCATTCACGACTCCCGTTTATTTCCAGATGCGCTGAGCTGAGCAGAGCCTGCACTTCTCAGTTATGTCTGTGACTACAGACAGACTGGGCCAGGAACCAAAAGCTGCCAAAACATGTTTTGCAGAGGTGTATGTCAAAAAGAGGTAAAGGTAAATTTTATCAGTCATAGTCTCAAGAAAGACAGACAGAATAAATCACTCATTTTTGGACTGATAAACATGGGAGACCTCAGCCTAAAGAGTAATTTTCCAGCAAGTTATTAGCACCAGAAAAAGGGGTTATGATAAAAGTGCCTCCTCAGCCGTAACTCTAGCTAGTACAGAGCTAAAAATACAGGAAAAAGAAAACAAGTTATGGGGGTTGGATCAAATGGAAAAGATATTTACTTCATGGTAGTGTTATTTACTTCACGGTAGCATCACCTCTCCTCTCTCATACATTGCAGAACCTACAGCCTGGGAAAACTACTGTGTTCTCCAGCATGTAAGATGGTACAGAAGAACATACAAGCAAACCTTACTCACTGCTAGAAATCTTTTTTGTGTCATCTGGGAAAGCTGAATGTCTCTTTGAGTGGCCTTACTCTGGTAACAAGAAAAGACAGTTAACATTTATTCATATGTTGTACTGATTAGGAAATATCTCTACAAACACAAGTTACTTAGAAACAGCAAGTCTGAAATAGGAGAAAACACCAAGAGAAAAACAAGCTGTAAATACATTTCAAAAGTGTGTTTGTTTTTTTTTCTTTTCTTGACTAGCACCATCTGTACACAATAAAGTATGAACATAAATGTTTGGATAATAAAGATTTGCAAGGCACTTAAACAGTTTTTCTGGATACGTTTTTCTTTTAATGAACCTCTCAATGGAAGTCCTACAACCACCTTTCCTCCTCCCTCAGCTAATGCAGGGAAAGAAGTGTCTTCTGCCAGCAGTTCTTATTTACAGACGTGTCCTTAAAGGTTCCTCAAAGTGCTCTTTTAGGCTAAGAGAATCAACAACCTTATATCTCCATTTTTCACGCTCGTCCTGGTTTTTTTAACACTACTCTTCAGTATAGTATAGCAAATCTCTCATACACGCAGTTGAGACTTGACTCCAACCTTCATCCTCATTCGGTTGTCTTTGGGATGCTATTCAGAAGGGAAAAGGAGGATGGCAGAGATGTGCACTGAAATTCTCTTGAGGTTCACACTTCATCGGCGTCTAGAGGTGATGTCGAAACAGGTGATCATCATGAGATGGGCCTTGCAGAAGTTGACACGGTTTTCCAATCGTTCAGTCACACATTCCAGGGCCTCCAGGTATTCCAGCGAATCTAGCTCAAATACCTGCTCCAGATCAACTGTGGGAAAGAAAATACACAGATAGGAAAAGCAGACAAAACCCAGTGCTGGTTGGTGGGAGAGACAGAGCTAAATCAACTCTTCAAACCTATCCGTACTGTATACAACATGATCTCTGGCTTGACATTGTCATTAAAAGTTGCCTTTTCTGTTTAATGGCTATTAAAATGGCACAGCGGCTTGCTGATAGTGAAAACTACTTTTAAGATTGCATCGGATGCTTTCCTGAGCGATATGCTCTGCCATCCTCTCCAGAACTGCAGACGCCTTTTGCCGCACTCCAACGCCCTTAAGCAAATGTTGAACGCTAAGCAGGTACTGACTCTCTCACACATTCTGCTGACCAGAAAGAGATTTAAATAGGTGCTCTGCCCGGGGAGGACAAGTCCTTTGCTGGATTCAGAACTCGGTGTTAGAAACCACCCTTCAAGCTCCTTGCTCCTCACCCCTCTCCCTGTTCCCTGTGATTCTCACTAGATCAACTCAAGAGTGGCAAGGGAAGGTGGACGCATGGATCGCTCCAACACAGGTGCCCATGTGCTGCCAGAGACCACCTGGCAGCGGCTTCTGTACACGTTGTCGGAGCCAGCACTTCCCATCTTATCTGGTCCCCGAGGTCTGTGCCGTCCTTGAGCCTTTCTGCATTTACCA
Organism: Cariama cristata; assembly: GCF_000690535.1. Lineage (NCBI taxonomy): Eukaryota > Metazoa > Chordata > Aves > Cariamiformes > Cariamidae > Cariama > Cariama cristata. Next base: position 24,500 of record NW_009622936.1, read on the forward strand.
CGCTGGAATCGGAAGCAAAGGCATCACGCAGTTAGGGGACGGCAATGTATGGCAAATTCTCTGCTCCCTTTAAATCTGTCCTTTTTACCTCTCGTCCTTAATAGCGTTCCTGAAACATATACTGTGGTTGTTTTGCAGGATGTACCAATCTAGTGTTAACTGATGGCAGCTGTCAAATTAAGAGTTAGGCTGCTTTAAGAGAACACATCAGCCAACCTCTTGTTGCCACCTGCAATTATCCTAAATACATTGAAAATTGTTTTTTTCTACAACTCTTCGATATGAACTTATCTGCTTGCTAATACTAAAAAGTGTTGTACAACTACTGCAGTACTCTCTATCTTTTTCCCTTTGAGGTGTTGAGGTCCTTCTTCATTTGAATGTGAATGCTCTTTAATCTCTCTGAACTTTACACATCTATAGTTATAAAAAATGGGCCAAATTCATTTTTCATGTAAGCCCACTGGTGCCAAGGGACAAGTTTGCTCCACGGGGTTATTTTGGGGTAGAAGAGCAGATTTATAATATTGCTCATATGTCTGAGTGATCTGAGGCCAAAAAAAAAAAAAATCTCATTTTCAGGAGCTGTGGACTGAAACGCGTGAACGTTAATCTACCAGTGGCAATATTCACCACTACAATGCTGTACCATTTCAACATTCAGCTCTCAGGCAAAAAGGATTGTTCAGTTCTGCTGTCAACATTTAATAAGAAATATAGGGACTAGTTCTAGAAATACAGTCAATCTAAAACTTGCCCTTAGGTCCTATGCTGGTTCATTTTAGTTTACAAACACAGTAGCTCACATCTCATCCTTAGCAAACATTTCTGCTCCCCTCTGTGTGTCCCCCTCAGCCCTGAAATAAACCACAGGACACCTATGAGTCCAGGCAATAAAGCAACATCCTTACATTCACTGAGCCATTTATTAGGATCCAGCATCAGGTACTGTTTGGTCACCTCCAGTTCTCTCATTAACCACTCGTACTTGGCCTTGACCTCAGCAATTCTCTGCTGGCGATGCTCCAGGATTTTCAGTTTGGCATTGAAACATATCACCTCCTGGCAACCAGGAAAAAGGAGCAGGGAAGGAATAGGTGAAGAGGAGAAGAAATACTCAGATCCGTTCAATCATGTGATCTTCCAGTCATTAATACTGACAATGAGCCATTTACTCTGGAAGCGTATGAATCACTGCATGAAATCATCCATCATCTGTTTTATTTTTATTGCTTTTGTTTGGTTTTGATGTTTTCCACCAGTGAGCTTTGGAGACTTTGCAATGATAGTTAATAATAAACCATAATAATTAATAACAGGCAGCATCTTGAAATCAGATTAACTGTACTAAAACATTTCTGGGTTTTGTCACCAGAAGTTTGGCTAGGAAAATCTAAGCTCTTGGGAGAAGGAAACCCACTGCTAAGCTAAAATCCTAAATACATCTCTGTGCTTGGCGCATTAGAAATGCAGTAGTCATATTATAAAATAAGAGAACTGGTAGCAATATCAAATTTAAAACTTCCTTAAACAAAGTGAATATGTTACAAAAAGCTCTAGCAATTCACAATCCTTAATAAAGAAGATTCCCCCCCTTACACCCTCCAGGAGGAGGGAGACAGATTACGTGGATCGCACTCACCTTGCTGTCCCCACCTCGTCGTCGCTGGAGCCTCTCCACATCATCTATCTCATAGACTTTGATCTCAAAGGGCTCCCCCAGCCCCCTCTGCCCACTTCGCAGGGGCCCATCCACCCAGCGGACCCCGGGGCTGTTGGCAGGCTTCCTTGCTGGGGACGCGGTATCAAGTGATAAAGCTGGAATAAGCCTCCGCCTCTGTGAACCTGCAAATGCAGAAGGTGCCATCTCCTGTTAGCCCAGTTACTGCCTCTCCTTCCTGCTCCATCTGCAGAGATGCCTACAAACCGTATCTATTCAGCCTTCTTACAGACAGGAGAAAATGGAGGGCCATGGAAGCTGGGGTGAGCTGTAGCTGTGATGTGCTGTACCCGCTCACCGTGAGTCAGATCCTCACGTGTTCTTTCGTGCCCGACTCCCAGATTTGATCCTCAGAGGGCATATGTACCCTGAAGTTTCCAGAGCTTGTGCCTGCTTCCCTTTGCTCAGGTCTCGGTGTGTACGGGTATGCCGATGAAGGACCAGAGCAGCAGGTTGGAACTGGTCTAGCTTTGCTTTCCTGTCTCTTTACTGGTACTGGCTTTTATAGCCGAAGGACAAGCATTAGCCAGCCTCTGCACAGACCATCTCCAAGGGAGGTGTAGTCCGCGTTTTTTCAGTTACAGCACAAAAAGCACTTTGATACCCAAGTTCTTTTATTATGCTGGAGTCGACTGCCAGTATACCACCGCCCAGTCCTTTGCATAACGCCACGGTAGGCTGGCTAGAGCAGTAAAAACACTAGAGAGGACAAAACGCCTGCGGTAAGTACACCTGAGCTTGGAGGTTGCCACCAGAGTTGTAACAGCCTTGTCTCAGTTCAGTAGACTATTCTTCTAAAACATCTCCCACGTAGGGACTGACTGCGGCACTGGTGACGGGCAAGAGAGCAGTCGGAAGGACGGGCTGGCAGAGGGTCGGTCACTGTGTCTGCTTCCGTACCAGTGCTCGCGCACACCCACCCTGCTCTGTAACACCAGCACAGCGGACGGCAGCACTGCAGTAGCTGAAAAGGTACCCGGGCTGATAAAGCCCACGCTATACGGAAGGCATCTGCCATGGCAGTTGCCAAGTCAGGGCCTAAAGTAAAGCAAGGGAGAAAACGTACGTCACTGGCCTGGTGGCAGCGGTGAGGAAGTTGAGCGTATGGTTTGTTGGGAGAAAGAAAAGACACGCATAAAAAAGAAAAACAACTGGTTACGTTTCCTTGCTTGGTTTAGTACAATCAGAGCAATGGCTGGGTTTTTTTTAAAAAAAAAAAAGAAAGTTTTGTAGCTGACAACTCCTGCAGGGTCTCTCCAAAAGGAATAGAAAGGATGGCAGAAACCAAAACCAAATGCTGGAGCCAGCAAGTTTGAATGAAACTATTAACTGACTCTCTTGGCTGCAAGAACAAAACGGGTGCCAGCAGAGAAGGGGTGCAGAATGATCATGCAGATTTTATTTTAAAAACAAGACAAAATCATTTAGAGGAATCTCCAGCACTACATTTATTGGAACTTGAATGTAAATAGCTTCAACATGTCTACCAACTTGGTGCTTCAATGAAAGCCAAAAAAAAACAACCCCAACCCCAAAAATATATATACGATTGCCTACTTTTTGGATTTGCAAGTAACAAAGCATTGTTCAGTTTCATCCATGGCAGTCTGTTTCTCTGCTGACTTTGCAAACTATCACATCTTATCCCATTAATTTCCGAGTGCAGCAGCCTGTGCTAGAAACCAGCAGTTAGTAAGAAACCAGCAGTTAGTAATCAGTAATTAACCTGTAAATGCTAGCTCTAAAACGGATGAGAACGGTCTATCTTGCTGTCTATTTGGAAAGCCTAGCCTACAGGGCTTTTATCTGAATGCATCTGAGAGAACTCTAGGCAAGAAAAGGAGAGGCCAGCCAGGGCGGACAGACAGGTCCTTTGTACCCAGCAGCCTGAGACCTGCCCATCCTGTGACACCTACCACAGCTGTAATCACTACTCCAACTGCAGCCCAGCAAAAAAGGCCATGCCAGAACAAATGAAGCCTCACAAATTCCAGCAAGTAGGAGTTATTTTAGACCTGTGGTACCAGTCACTGGCAGTCAACATCAGCATTCACTTACCTTGAATGCATTTCAGTTTATCTCTAGATTAAACTGCCTGATCGAGAGAAGAATCAGATCTTGATAAAAGGAAAAGCAAGACCTGACCCATTTCCAGAGCTAAGAAGTGACAACAATGAGAGAGAGAGACAGTTTGGGAAGACCCCAACACACTGCAATGCCAAGGGTGACTCCCGTCAGCGATGCCAGAGAAAGGCAACCAAATGGTGAGAGCAGCTGCGTACTTGAAGGGAGGTGAGATGATTAAATTTTGGTACATGCAGGGAGAGATCCTGCACCGGGCTCAGCCCCTCCTGGGAAACGAGCCCTCCACTTGCTTAGATGTGAAGGGCACTGACTAAGTCCCAAGTGTCACACCAAAAGGATGTAGGCATTAAATACTTACTAAAATACTTTTCAGGCTCTTGGCCATGGTGTTTCACAGGAGCAGCCTTTCAAATTTTGTCTGAGTGTAAAAGCAATCTCTTTGCTACCTTTGCTGCTCCCCAGCTTTTACAGCCAGCAGCACTTACAAACATCAGACCCGATGTAATGCAGCCAAGTGCTGCTAATTCTTTTCACTTTGTGCCCCGCATTGATGGTCACATCTCCTTTCGGGCCATGCCTATGGACTAGCTCCAGCATTTCAAGGAAGCAGCTGAGCAGAATGGGAATTCCTTCTGTCCAGCCCTCCCATGCACAGCTGAACTATGACTAAGGTAGTGCCTTTTTCGGTGATGTTTGATTTCCTTCCTTTTTTCTGCCCTCTTTCTTTTTTCCCCACTGCAGCTGTTGAACACCACCTTCTTGTGTAATGGGGCACTTTTAAACCATCCCTGCTGGAAAAACCGCACCTCCGACGAGAGCCAAAGCCCAGGCCTGAGTCTCTCCGGGAATGCAGGTGGAATGCTCCCATTCACCTTGCCACGAGAACAGCGTCAGGCTCTTATTTGGAGCAAAGCAAAACAGATGTCACCGGGGTATGAGGCACAGAGATGACGGTAAATGGGTTTGCATTTAGTTCCCATTTATATCCGTTTGGCTCAACGAGAAACAGAAGTCTGCGGTCTAGAAGGAGGGCTCTGACCTGAGGCTAATAGCGCTTACCCCTCGGTGGAGAGGCAGTGGAGACTACGGCAGCGGCA
>NW_009622937.1:0-443 GCF_000690535.1 Cariama cristata
CTACATAACGCAAGTTTATCTAGAATCATGAGGAAAAATGTGGATTAACAGCAGTTTTCACCTTTGTGTTTCTTTGTTGCCTGGCTGCAGCTAAAGCTTACTTATAGCATTATCATTTTTATGAAGTCTCAGGAATCGCCGTAGCCTGCTAGCACAGTTTTAAAAGATATTCACTTGCATTTTCATTAAGCTAACTAAATTAAGGTAGATGAATTGAAATATATATCCATTTTGCCTGACAGTCCTGGATATTTTTCTTAAAGAGAGATGCCATTTCAGGTCATAGAAATTAAGAGGGTGGGTGCTGGGGATGAGGGAGGAGAAAAAAAACCAAGAGGGCTCTGTTGTTGAGAAACTTGAAGAGTTAAAAAGTTAGAAAGTCAAGAAAAACAAAAACAAACAAAAAACCCCCACGAAACCAACCAAACCTGTATGATTCACTT
>NW_009622938.1:0-10607 GCF_000690535.1 Cariama cristata
TTTTTTTTATTATTATTTTTATTTTTTTATTACTATTTTCTTTTTTTTTTTCCCCTACAGCGATTGTCTGGTCAAGGCTACTGCTTTTCTGCATCCCTACCTCCTCTGTTAGCTGCTGCTGCTATTGAGGCTCTGAATATTATGGAAGATAATCCAGGTACTTAATTCAGGAAAATCTTATTCTTCAGTCTTTCTTCACCCAAAACTAATAACTCATACTTCTCCCTACTTTTATTCCTTTGCTCTTTTAAATCCTCTCTCTTTTTCAGCTAATTAATTTTACATGCAAGACTTTTTCTTCATATAATTTCCCATCCTGCTTTTCTTCAGTGTTTCCTCCTCTTTCCTTCTTCTAGCTGAAAATGAGAGAGTTAGTTGAGGCTAGGAGGGGCAAAGATAGTTTTCACTAAGCAAATAAATTATTCTGCTTTATAGACTAGTGATATGCTTCTTCCTTGAAAACAAATTCTTTCAAAACAAATAGAGGAAGTGAAGGTTAAAGACAAACAAATGAGAATATATTTCCTTAGGACTGAACAAGCCTTGCCTTTCCACTTGCACTACATAATTTTTTTTTCCTTCTCCAGAGTAAGCATTCAGGCAAGAATCTCAGGAATGATCATGGTGCAAACATGACAGGACAAGAGGCAATGTCTTTAAACTGGAAGAGGGAAGATTTAGATTAGATATTAGGAAGAAATTCTTCACTGTGAGAGTGGTGAGGCACTGGAACAGGTTGTCCAGAGAAGCTGTGGATGCGCCATCCCTGGAGGTGTTCAAGCCCAGGCTGGATGAGGCTTTGAGCAACCTGGTGTAGTGGAAGGTGTCTGTGCCCATGGCAAGGGGGTTGAACTAGGCGATCTTTAACGTCCCTTCCAACCAAACCGTTCTATGAAGGACCTGCAGTTTTGGCAGGACCAAGTACAGGGCATTTGGATAAAGTTGGCAGGCAGGAGTTTCTGCTCTAGGAGTCAGAGAATTACCCTTTTTTCTAGAACCTAAGAAAGACGTTTTGCAGGGTGTGGAGGGGGTGAGAGGCATGTGAGAAGGACAAAATTGGCCAAATCTGTGTGTATTTGGTTTTAACCTTCACTAGCATCAACAGGTTGGAGCACATCTGCAGAGAGATGCAGTATTTAATTTGTCACAAATAAATAAAAACTACCGGGTAGCCCATGCCTATTCCTCAGAAACTAAAAAAGAGAAAGGAAAAAATTAAGAGTAACTTATGGAACTGTTAGCTGTCGTGCAAGGTCAACCTTTACCAAGGAAAAGAACCAAGGTTTGCAGATCCAGGAGTCAAAGTTTCCTGTCTAAGAATCTGCAGTGAGTTGGTGAAAGGATCAAGGAGCAGAGTCTGCATGGCTGTAGATATTTTATAGATATAAATAAGTTGAACTTGCCATTTCAATCCCATTACCAAGTGTTTGTGTCATCCTTTCTGTATGATCATGAACCAGTGCAGCTGGAGTAATGAGATAAAAGGAAGTAATGCATTTGTCAGATCTTAAAAGCCTGTCATTTCCTGGCAGAAATGGGTATCAGGAACATTATGAAGAGTAATTAAGAGACTTAGTAGTTCAATAGATATGTATAGCTTAGTTTTCCTTCCAAATGCTTTTTTTGAAATCTTAGACTTACGGAAATGTAAAGTAGAAACAGGATATCTAAACCTCTTCTTTTTTCTTTTTCCTTTTTTTTTCTTTTTTTTTTTTTGTGTATGTGTGTGTAGACATTTTTCAGACTCTCCGGGCTAAATGTGAACGAATTCACAAAGCTTTACAGGGGTAAGTGTGGTTTTTGGAGTTTTTTGGCTATTATTTGGCCATGCCTTTGACTATTTGCCTGTGCCTTTATGATGCCAAGTTTAAAGAACTCTCCTTGCCCATTCTGTTTCCGACTTTACAGATGCTTAGACTGGGATATGTACACTAAATTATGTAGGTATTAAAGGAAGAAAGTCATCCTTTTCCAACTATCTCTGCTATGCTACTAAAAAGAGTCCAAGTTTTTAAAATCCTTTTACAGGTATTGAAATGAGATTATATTGCAATGCTAGTGAGGATATTTGTAAGCCCTAACACATTTAACTCTTTAGGAGAGTGTGATAGCTTTCAGTGGTATGAAGTATTGATAGGCATTTTGAAAAAAATGTCGAAGTAAAAGCATTTGGGGTGTAGTTTAGCAGATACTATTTCAGACAACTCAATGCACCTTGCAATCACCTTTAATACAATATTGTTCTTACATACGAGACTTGAATGTTAAATAGTAGTAGAAGTATGCATTATTCTGGAGGCACATAGAAAACTTGTAGAATTTATCTGAAAAATAAAAATTCTGTTTAAAATGTCCTAGCACTATCCTGTTTTAAAGGATGGCTATACTGAATAATTACTTTTTCTCCTGACAGGTTTTGTTACTAAGAAAGTATAGAAATTACTGTGACTATTCAATGACTGTTTAATGTGTAGAATAGATATGTTAGCTGGTATTTTACAATTCATTTTCTTCCACAGTTTTCTGTTACATATTACAGAAATGAGTAACATTTAAACACACACAAAATCTATAATGCATGATTGATTACACTACCTGATTTTTTTGTAGTATTAGTCACTTAGTTATTCAATATGAGTTGCTTGTTACTTCAAATAAGCTGTTTCCTACTTAGCTGATGTTTTATGTTAGATCTTTAGCTATACTCAACTTCTTTGGAGTAATCCTACCATCAAATAATCCTTGTCTCCTTTGGCTATGTTCTGTTTCAACATGGGTTTAAAATACATAGGTTTTCAGGTCAAAGATACCCAGATGCTTCTACACTTGAAATTAAAATTTTAGAGTAACTCCAAAACTCTTAGTGTCTCTTCTTTGCTAGTAATGGAATGATTGAGCTAAAAGGAGAATAATTGTAATATTCTTCCCTTACCTGTCATTTTTAGGTGATAATGATAAATCTGTTTATAATACAGGAAAAGAAATGTAAGGACAAATTATCAACCTTTTACTTGTTAATATTGGCTGCAGAACAGAAGCAAATAACCCGTGGCTGGCACTTTTCTGTCCTGTGACTGATTCTACTTTTTCATTGTGAACATCCTAATCACTGAATTCAAATCAACAAGTAGGCAAAATGCCTCAGTGTCTGTAATAGGGCTTTTGTATTTTTGCCTTATGGAAAACAGTGTAGTAATATAGAGGTCCAAAAATATTGCAAAAGAAATAGTTCTTCTAGGTCATACTAGGAAAGAACTTGAAAGAGTTAACAGTGCCAGGGAATTGAGCAGCCCTGTAGCAGGAAATCTATCCTAACAATTGCATAAAGCAATATCAGAGAGAAGATCTTGAACAAATATTTGCAAGGTCCAGTGTGTCAGTGTGTTTTTCTTTTTTTTTTTTTTTTTTAGATTAATAACCACACTAGAAAAAGTGTGTGGTTTGAAGAGGAAGAAAAGTTTTCAGAAAAAGCTTTTTTTTTAAATGCTGTGATGTTAAAACGCAGCCATCTTCCCTGCCTAACCATGGCAGCTACTTGACTCCAATTCTTTATGGTGCTCTCACTATGATAACAGTGGAACTAACTGTTGGTTTAAAAGAGAGTGTAGAATGGTGGTAGGACTGTACACAGAAAGTGGGAAAGAATACACAGCTTTTCTCCTTACTCATAATAGAACAAATACAGTAAGAGGAACAAATTGGAAGTAAAGGAAATCTTTCTTTTAGCTGGAGTGTAATAACCCATGAAATTTAGGACTTGATATATAAGGACCAGTGCATGATTAGTGTTCAGAAAAAAATATTATTCTTTATATGGATTATGGTGGAGGAAGAAACTATGGTGGTGTAAGCTAGAGGAATGACTGGTGTTTATTCCTGTTCCGGGTACAAGTCTAGAGCTGGTGTGTGGAAGAAATGGAAGATTTCTTCTGAATCTTGCATAGAACTACTTTCTTATTGTGTATGGCAGTTCATAAAGCAGAAGAAAATGCAGTAAGAGATGGGATAGTTAACACAAATCAGGAATATTCTTAACTATCTTAACAGTCTTAGATAAAGTAGATTTCTGTCTTGTGTTTAACAATATCTAGTGTCATAGTAAATAGAAATGAAGAAGCTCTGTTGAAAGGAGACAGCGTGGACAGGACAATTATGTGGTTTTTTTAAAAAGCGTGACAGTAGTAGGTAGTATCCCTAGATTTTTTTAAAGACTTTCCCTTCCAGAGAAACTTGACGTTTTTTCAATGAGACCTCATTTTAGTTTTCTGTTAGCAGAACTGATGGAAATCCTTATGGTGTTCAGGGCAGCCTAGCTACACAGGGTTCCCTACTGCCAAGAGCCTGATCCTGCCAGTCTGTTCTGAAGCCCAGCCTTGTAGCTGGGGTGCAGAGAGCTGTGAGGAGGGAGCCCCCCAAGGCAACATTGATACTGATACGTTAACATCAGGAAGCATTCCTGGGCACTGGATCTTGATTGTCTACTCTGTCGAATTGTTGGAGTGATCTGTGGCATGGGTTTGGCCCAGGCCAAGCTGCGCTCTTTGAAAGTACTGAAAGTGTGAGCCAGGAGCTGTTCCCGGTAGTCAGTTTGGGTATGTCCACCGTGCTGTGGAGACTCAGATTTTAAAAGCATGGATTTGAATCACTCTATACCCATTCACCACAGGGCCAGAAAACAGTCCAAGGCATATTTAATTTACTATTGCAGAACTAGCCTTAAAAGGAGCGTTGGAGTTCAGGAAGCTAGTTGTGTTCCCTTGTTACTTCAAAATCAGATCTTTCAAACTTCTCCTTTTTTTATGTGGAAGTTACGCAGAATCACAAAATGGCCAGGATTGGAAGGGACCTCTGGAGATTATCTAGTCCAACAACCCTGCCAAAGCAGGTTCACCTACAGCAGGTTGCACAGGATCGCATCCAGATGGTTTTTGAATATCTCCAGAGAAGGAGACTCCACAATCTCTCTGGGCAGCCTGTTCCAGTGCTCTGCCACCCTCAAAGTACAGAAGTTTTTCCTCATATTCAGAAGAAACTTCCTGAGTTTGTTTGTGCCCATTGCCCCTTATCCTGTCGCTGGGCTCCACTGAAAGGGGTCTGGCCCCATACTCTTGACACTCACCCCTGAGGTATTTATAAGCATTGATGAGATCCCCTCTCAATCTCCTCTTCTCCAGGCTGAACAGACCCAGCTCTCTCAGCCTTTCCCCATAAGAGAGATGCTCCAGTCCCCTCATCATCTGCATTGCCCTCTGCTGGACTCCCTCCAGTAGTTCCTTGTCTTTCTTGAACTGGGGCACTCAGAACTGGACACAGTACTCCAGATGTGGCCTCAACAGGGCAGAGTGGAGGGGGAGGATAACCTCTCTGAACCTGCTGGCCACACTCTTCCTGATTCACCCTAAGATACCATTGGCTCTTTTGGCCACAGGGACACATTCCTGGCTCATGGTCAACTTGTTGTCCACCAGGACTCCCACTCAGCTCCTTCTCCACCAAGTTGCATTCCAGCAGGTTAACACCTAACTGGTTCATGTGGTTATCCCTCCCTACGTGCAGGACCCTACACTTGCTTTTGTTGAACTTCATTAGGTTTCTCTACGCCCAACTCTCCAGCCTGTCCAGGTCTCACTGAACGGCAGCACAGCCTTCCAGTGTATCAGCCTCTCCTCCCAGACTCATGCTGAGGGTACACTCCATCCCTTCATCCAGGTCGTTGATAAATAGATTAAACAAGACAGGATCCAGAACAGACCCTTGGGGAGCACCGCTGGCTACAGGCCTCCAATTAGACTCTGCACTGCTGATCATGACCTTCCGAGCTCTGCCATTCAGCCAGTTCTCAGTCCATCTCACTGTCCACTCATCTAACGCACACTTCTTGAGCTTACATATGAGGATGTTATGGAAGACAATGTCAAAAGCCTTGCTGAAGCCAAGGTAGACAATATCCACTGCTCTCTCGTCATCTAATCAGCCAGTCATGCCATTGTAAGGCTATCAAATTGGTCAAGTGTGATTTCCCCTTGGTGAATCCATGTTGACTACTCCTGATGACGACCTTTTCCTCCATAAGCTTAGCAATGACATCCAGAATGAGCTATTCCATCACCTTTCCAGTGAGGAAAAGGTGGAAGTGAGGCTTACTGGCCTGTAGTTCTCGAGGTCCTCCTTCTTCCCCTTTTTGAAGACTGGGGTGACGTTGGCTTTCCTCCAGTCCTCAGGCACCTCTCCTGTTCTCCATGACCTTTCAAAGATGATGGATAGTGGCTCAGCAATAACATCTGCCAGCTCCTTTAGCACTTGTGGGTACATCCTATCAGGGTCCATGAATTTGTGGGTGTCCGGTTTGCCTAAATGATCTCTAACCTGATCCTTCTCGACCAAGGGAAAGTCTTCCTTTCTCCAGGCTTTCTGTCTTACCTCCAGGGTCTAGGATTCTGAGGACCTGCCTTAGCAGTAAAGAGTGAAGCAAAGAAGGCATTCAGTAACTCTGTCTTCTCTGTATCCTCTGTCACCAGGAGACCCACCTCGTGCAGCAGCGGGCCCACGTTTTCCTTAGTCTTCCTTTTGCAACTGATGTACTTGAAGAAGCCCTTCTTGTTGTCCTTGACATCCCTTGCCAGATTTTATTCCAAGTGGACCTTAGCCTTCCTCATCACATCCCTGCATACTCTGACAGTGTTCCTGTATTCCTCCCAAGTGACCTGTCCCTTCTCCCACGTCCCATAAACTTCCTTCTTCCATTTGAGTTTTGCCAGAAGCTCCTTGCTTCTCTGTGCAGGTCTCCTGCCCTCTTTGCTTGATTTCTTGCTCATAGGGATACACCAACACTGAGCTTGGAGGAAGTGGTGCTTGAATGTTAACCAGCTTTCTTGGGCCCCCCACTTTCTAGAACCCTAACCCATGGGATTCCTCCAAGTAGGTCCTTGAAGAGGCCAAAGTTAGCTCTCCTGAAGACCAGAATAGTAATCTTAGTTATTGCCCTGCTTCCTCCATGCAGGATCCTGAACTCTACAAGTTGTACATTTTTGTTTGAAAATTAAACTTTCCCAGCATTTCTTAGGAAAGTGAATTCTGGTTTCAGGAAAGTTACAGTGCGCATGCATTGGACTCTCAAATACTTGTTGAATCTTAATTTGGCAGAGGCTCAGAAAAACATAGTTACTACTTTACATGAGAGTTAAAGTATTGCAATTGGAAAACCTCATGTTAAACTCCTGAGTTTCTTCAAATACTTGGGTAAGATGAATTATGTAGTTCAGTTTACTACAGTTGTGACTGACAGAAAAAGTTTTAAGATTAAAATTGTTTGAAACTTGTAAGCAGCTTGTATGAGTAAGTGTATAGCAAATACAAAGTGTGTTGTTCAGGCAAGGACTCAGTTTGAGTGGAAGCGATACAAAGCTTGCTTCTTCCTCACCTTTTCTCATTTACTCTTTGGAGAGGGACAGTTTATGATTCTGTGTTTCAATTAAAGAATTATGTCTATTTTACAACTAGAAAATAACTGTGTCTCTTTAAAGAAAACCTAATTGTTTTACTAGCTTGTCTTAAACTCTGTTCTCAAGCAAATAGATTTAAATTACAGTGAAACGGTCTGACTTCTACTCTCATCTCCTCACTTGCAGAATGCTACTTCTTAGAAGACAAGTCGCTCTTAGGGAACATAACTAAGAGCAGAAATGTTATATGGCTATACTGTGTATTGTCTTTCTACCTTGTAACTGGTCCTTGGACTACTTTGCCTTGTCCTTTATGTTACCAAATGTTGTATCCCCGATCCCTAGACAGTGTGCAGTAGTGAGACAAATGCAGCATGTACTTGTGTATTAAAGAAATTGCCTCTGTTTGGTTAGTTTGCAAGTGTAGGTGAATGACACCAGAATGTTTGCAGTTTTCTGAATATCAGTTTGATTTGTCTTTCTGGAATGGACTGTGAATTGAAATAGCATTGTAGAAATAATGCAAGATGCTTTCCATGCTAGAGTATAATTTTATTTGTTTAAGTTTATAATTGAGTCAATGTGTTTGTAGTGGCAATTTTCTCTCCAAATGCTCCAGTTCTGTGTTTATGGATTTAACATCTCTTCTGCTCTGACTGGGTCTTGAATTTTGTAAAAATAGAAAACTGATTTGAAAATAAGGGTATAAACTTACAATGTGTGTGAGGCAAGCTCATCAAAGTCAGGAGATCAAAATTACAGCTGATGGTAGACCTGTGTTTATGGGACCTGTTAATTTTGGAGACCAGAGGTCTTGCTTGGGTATTGGATACAGTTTTTTGGAGGGGGATGACTCAATCCTGAATATGATGATGTGATGTGTCAGGACAATGACAGTCAATCATTTTTTGACAATCAAATGTCAATCATTCAGTCAAATTCTAGGAACCTGATTAACAACTGTCCCTACATGTGGATGGATGTGGGAGCAATGCTAGTAATATAACTAGTTTTAGAGGAGCTTCTGGCTAAGTGATAGATGATGTTGTAAGGATTTTCTACAGGACATAATTTAAAATCAGAAGTCTTGCCAAAAAAATAAACCTTATTTCTTCTTATCACATAAGTGGGTAAAAAGATTTAATATTATGTATTTTCTTAATATAGACTCCAAAGACTTGATTTGGCTAGGTGTGGTTTTTATCAGCAGCATACAGGCCTCACGCTAACATTTCTCCTTTCAAAATTTCTGAATTGTTAATCGTTTTTGCAAAAGGAGGAGTCACTGTTGTTACACAAACTTGCTGAAAGTACATTTAGTGAACTCCTTAGGAAAGACATTCACTTGATAAGTTTTGTTGTCTTTACCTATTGCAAGCTGAAATGCACATATATTTTGTCTGCATTAGTATTAATAAAATGAAATATCCCTCTCTTCTCACTCAGCACCTAGGAGGGGGAAACACTATCTAGAACTCTAACACATGTGTTCAAGTAGGATATACGTTAAAGGCTTTTTATTTTAGGATTTCTGGCTTGAAAATAGTGGGAGAATCTTTTTCTCCAGCATTGCACCTGCAGTTGGAAGAGAGCTGTGGATCTCGAGAAAATGATGTGAAGTTACTCAAAAGAGTTGTGGATTATGTAAGTGTCCCCATAGCAATTAAAATATATCAGTGCCTTTGAATGTGAATAATGAATGAAGTGCATATGGGTAAGGAGGCTTGTTGGGTAACTTGTTGGAATGAAAAAAAAAGAAACTGTTTCTGGGCTGACTATAGGGCTATATTAAAGACCCATCTTCCAACCATTTCTTGCTGCAGATGTTTAGCTCTGTAGGACTGGATAAAAATACTTATTAGACCTTTTACTTCAGAAAATAATAATTTCTTATTATGTACTTCAAAACATAAGTTGAATTTTCATATGACTATTGCGTAAAAAACTTATGATGTTCATAAAAATAAAGGCTATAATTTGAATAGAGTTCTCGTGGTGTATTTTAACCATTTGAGCTCTAGCTTTCTGCAATTTTGCTTCTTTGAGTCCGTGAACTTGCTTTTTTTTTGTGTGAAGAATCTCATGTTTTGAATGTAGTTATTTTTTCCGTCTTCAATACAAATTGGTTCTCTTTTTCCCACATGAAGGAGATGAAGGTTGATGAGGAAGTTCTATATTTCAGGTGGCAGGTAAACAAGTCTGCACAACAAAAAGAAACTCTGATTTCCTTGAAAATATGCTTAAATATGATTTAATAGCCTACTTAATACCACATTTTTGTTTGATTACTTGGAGAGGAAATCTAAAGAAGCTACACCCTAACCTGTTCTATGCTTTTATGCTGTATTAAAATTAGAGATTATTTTCAACAACTTTCAAAACCTCCATTTGGGAAAGAACTTACAGTTATCCTGACACCAAACTCATAAAAGTTAGTGGTATGTATCTGGTGGTCAAATGACTGCTGTATTTTCTTTATTTGTAGTGCATGAATAATGGTATTGCATTAACTCAGGCCCGCTATCTGGAGAAAGAAGAAAAATGTCTTCCTCCACCCAGGTTAGTAGAAAGTCAATACGTTACTTCATTTTATTGGATATGACTCTCTATCTCTTTTCATACAATGATAGGGGTTTGTTCAGTAGACTGAATTGAGTAGTTGGTCCTGTAAAAAATGAGAAAGGCTTCATTTTGAGGTATATTTTCAGTGACTGTTACAGTTATCTCAGGGTATTAGCATCCTGTATCAAAACTACCTGAATTTCAGTGATCAGCATGTTGCCTGTTACCGGGCACATTTCCATGAGCTGCATGTTGGCAGGTGAAAAAAGATAACAATCAGATTTCTGTGCTGTGTATGGGGGGCAAGGGAGGAAGTAGTCTGCCCATTTCTGTTCAGTCATATGTCTTGTTTCAGGTTGAATTTCAATTAATAATAATTTCCCTAGGCGTAGTGATCTTAATGTGTGAAAATTAGTACAAGAGAAGTCTAAAGCTGAAGGCAAGGAGTAAAGTTTACCATGTATGTTCTGGTTTTCTTTTTCTAGTATTCGAGTAGTGATAACAGTGGAACAAACAGAACAGGAGCTGGACAAAGCTGCGTCACTTCTTAAGGAAGCTGCACAGTCTGTATTGAATTAGACTGCTGTTTTGAATTCCTCTTTC
>NW_009622938.1:10638-13392 GCF_000690535.1 Cariama cristata
CAGGATAAGTGTTTTACACTGTATAGTGACTTCCACTGATTGGATTGAAACCTGACCATGTAACAAGATTGTTCCAGAATGGTGCAAATGCAGTGAGGGGAAGAATGCTGAATTTTGGAAGTGGTGAATGATGCAGTACTTGCAATTCAAACTCTACTAGCATTCCTTAAAATGGGATATCACTGTTGCACACAGGACTCTTTCGTAAGTTGCATCCTAAAAAGTTTTAAATTTATTTCTTCAAACCCTTAAACGTTTTCAAAGATGTATACGAACGTTCACTTTTCCTCCAAAATGTCTAAAATTTGTTTTCTCTGCATATTTTCAGAATGTAGGAACTTCAAATAAACCTCAAAGAATTATTCCTCCCCTCCCCCCCCCCGAAGACAGACTGTTCCTAATACTGCCAAAAGAGAGAAAAATAACACATTGAGACAATTTTGTACTATATTATGTCATTTATTATTGAATTATAGGAGTAACTTAAATTCATTTTTATTTATATCTTTCTCTAACCATTTTTGGAAGCCAATTTTTAAGAATGCCTAGCCAGAGATTTCCATTGTTTAAATGTTAAATACATACTAAATACTGTTTGCTTCCTGCATTTCATATGTAATTATATGCATGTTTGATATTATGGGTGAGTTTTCTCATATTATAACTTTAAAACATCTAAACCGAAATCTCTGAATGATGAAACTGGTGTAATTCCATTATAGTATGTTCAGTCAGGGAGGCTTTGCACCAGTCTTGAAGAGGAGTCATAAGCAACGTGAAGAATGAACCAAGGTTTTGAAACAGCAACTAAATACTGGCTTAGTCAAACTACTTTGAAGCACTAAAATGGTGTGCACTAGGTTTCCTCTCTGAACAGCTATACCTTAGAGGAGAAGACTCACAGAGAGCTAATAAGAGTTTAGATGTTACAAATAACTACTGAAACACAACTCAATATGTGCACATAAAATCCCCGTGTAATTGGATAATAATATTTGAAGGTTAAGCTATCAGGATTTTTAGTAAGCACAGACGGACATTACACAGATGGACACGTTACATCAGTCAGAGGAAACTGGTAAGGCAGGATGACAGTAAGCTTTTTATGAAATAAAAGCTATAGCTATATATTTCAGGATTTAGCTTTAAGAATGCCTGTTTAAACATTTTATGTTCTGCTTGATCTGTATTCTGGGTTGTTTTGTACTTATGTGCCTTTTTGTTTGTTGCTACAAGGACTACAGGACTGTTTTTGAGAAATATCATTGTTTGAATAAGAAGTTAATCATATTTGATTCAGATTTTTACTTACCATATAATTAGATTTTGTAGCATGACCCACCATATTTCATTGAATATTCTGCGTCAAATGAGCACAGTCTATGTTGCTTTGTCAGTTCATAGTGACTGTCTCTGCGCTGGCTTTCAAAAATTCTCAGCTGTGTACATTCGGATAAACCAGTTAAAGTTGTGTTGAGGCACTTTTGTGATTGTTACTTGACTCTGAAATAGTCAATTCATTATCTGTGCAAAACAGAGAAACCTTCATCCCAATGCAGAAGAATATGCCCATTTCACTGACATTTATGTTTTTCTCTCTATCAACGGTGAGTAAAAGCCTGTGAGAAGCCAACAATTTAAAAGAGGAAAAAATGTGTGGAAGGAAGCTGATTCCTGTTTTACAGACTGGAACTGAAGTGCAAAACAATCAGCCTTCTCAAGACCCTCAGAGATTGCAAGAAATGGAAATTAAAACTTATCACTATACTTAAAGCTTGTGAGCTATTTTTGGGTTGATAATTGGAACCTGAATATTCAAGTAGACTTGAGCCTTCGATGTATAACCTGGGAACAGATGAGGTAGCTGGATGCCAGTGCAGCATAATAAGTAGTTCTGGAGTTCAAGGTAAACCTATGAAGTTACCAATTAGCATTGAAATACTAGGTTGTAGAATCTGTATTCTCTTCTTGCATTTTGTTTTAGATTGTCTGCAAATGGGGGCAATTTTTTTGTTGCACTGTGGAGAACTAGGAACAATCTTTAGATACATGGGTTTGTTTTGTTGTTTGGGGTTTTTTTGCTTTAAAATGAAGTGATAACACCTAAATTGGCAGGAAGCAGAGGGGAATTTCTGGCAATTTCAAAGCTGTGAGTAAGTGATTTTGGTGAGACAGAAGTTAAAGTATGTTGCTAGGAGATACTATCATCTGATTCATTTGGCAAACACATATCCAGCATTAAAACATTGGTAAAACTGCCTTTGTCCTCTTTTGTTGTTTACAAGTATATAGAAAAGAAGCATTTAGATCACACTAAAGTGGACACCTTATAGTACATTAGCAGTTGAAGTGCTGTTACACTGTGTGTTTGACTCACAGGTTATATACATGGTCTCTGTGAAAAATTAAGACATTTATGAGACGTAGCTGGTGCAGAGAGACATCCCTGGTCAGTTTAAGCGTGTCTGGCCCTTTTCATTGTGATGAATGTCTCTGACATGGCAAGCAGATGAAGGGAAAGATGGCTCTGGGGAAAAAAGTTGGTTGGGCTTAGGGAGACAGCAGGTGATTCTGGTTAAACTTTTGACATTAAAAAATCAGAAGCCTGTTAAGGTGCTTAAGTTCTCAGTGCTCTGGGCTGATAAATATATGAATAAGCCTGTTTTAGTTGCTTTGTAATTATGCTTGGATGAAGTGGGACTTTTTAATCCATTTCTTCAGGTGTGGGAGCGAGGCTGGGGTCTTAGTAAATAA
>NW_009622938.1:13422-28159 GCF_000690535.1 Cariama cristata
AGGTGAATCAAACACATAAGGACCTTATTCCAAACTTCAAAGTTTCTATTGAAAAAAATAACTGGATTCTTAATTTTAATTCAACTAATTTATGTATTTTGCCCTGCCAAGTATTTGGAACAGGGTTTTAACTAAGTGGAAGCATCAGGGTAATAAATAGTGGTCAAAAATAAATGTTGATTTTTTTTTTTACTGAAGATTAGTATCTGGTAGTTGAGAAGGAATGCATTTTAAGTGTAATAAGATGGCCATTTATTGAAATTGTCCTGATGAAACCAATTGTTTGCAATATGTGAGAACTGGGATGGACTGCAAAGAATTTATACTCTGAAGGTATTTTGGCTTGTCTACTTGTTTGGTTTTTTTTTAAACTAAGAGATCTGTTTTCCTTGAATACTTAAAAATAATTGATTATTGTTTGTGTAGGTTCATTGTTTTTATAGGAAAACCTACACGTCTTTTCTGTTTATTATAATAATCATCATTTTTGGATAGGAGGTGAAATGCATAAGGAGAGTATTAAGAAAGAAAAAGAGGTATGGCTGAATAGCTTTGAATTATTTTTTTTTCCCCGCTTTTGAAATATGATCCCGATCACTGCACAGAATGGTGTACTGTCTCCTTTCTGTCACTCCATCTGGACTTTATTATTTTGAACAGGGTTGTGGAGTGTTGGCATTCACTGATCTATGAAGTTGCTACTGCAAAAGTGTCTTGCATCTTAAGAAGAATCAAGAAATGTACATGAGCTGTAAATGCTGCTTAAAGAGAAGAAATATTTACAACTAACACAGAGCATTTGTACATTATACTGTTTGAGTGTCCTAATAAAAGGACGTGTCTGGATAATATTTCTTGTTGTGTTTTTATGTTCTTTGGAAGTTTTCATGTTAGTAAGATAATGGACTTAACTCTGTCTTGCTGTTAATGAATTTTTCAGATTTTAGTTTCCTGTCCAGTGTATGCTAGGTCATTGCAAAATATGCACAATAAAAGTCACATAAACTAATAAATCAGCTGAGGTGGAGGTTGCTGGAAGTATCTATTGGGAAGGACAGTTCTTTACATGACCAAGTTCTAATACTTAGGTAGCAGATACTTACAGAAAACTGCTGTTGGAAACTAGACACTGGGCCAGATACAGTTTTGCTGTAACTGAGTATAGAATTTCTGATGTATCAACAAACTCTTGAGTCCAGATGAAATGTGCCTCAGCTTTGAAAGACCTTTATGGAATAAAATACTGCAATTTTGCCTACCATGTTATATGGGTAAGATTTCTCTATTTACTCCTGCTATTAAAGGTGTTACCACCTGACTTTGCATGCTCTTTGGATAACTGAGCTGCATTTTTCCAACAGAGGATCCAGTGCTGGCAAAAACCAGTAAGTACTGGAGTCAGAGGAGAAACTTAAGTAGAATTGGAGATGTATAATCCACTAGTTAACTTATATTTGAGGCAGTCCAAAAACGAGAGTATTTTGGGGCATTACTAACGGAGGTAGAGATGTGATCATCCCACTCTACTCAGCACTTGTCAGACTGTGCTTGGAGTACTGTTTCCAGTTCTTGTCCCCACAATTCAAGTAAGACAGGGACAGACTGGAGAAGGTCCAAAGAAGGGCCACGAAGATGACCAAAGAGCTGGAAAAGCTGCCCTGTGAGTGAAGACTGAAGGATTCAGGTCTCTTCAGGGAGAAGAAGAGAAGGCTTGTCACATTTTTCCAGTACATAAAGGGCATCTACAAAGCGGGCAGAGGCTCTCTCTTCACAGGGAGCCACATGGAGAAGAGAAGGGGCAATAGGTACCAATTGCACCAGGAAAGGTTTCATCTTGACATAAAGAAATTTTTTACAGTGAGAAGAGTAGTCGATCACTGGAAAACAACCTCCCCAGGGGTGTGGTGGAGTCCCCATCATAGGAGGTTTTCAAGACACGACTGGACAGGGCACTGGGTAATCTCACCTAGGGTCCCTTTGCTGTGCAAGGTTATACCAGACTATCTTTGAAGGTCCCTTTCAACCTGGGCTGTTCTGTGATTCTGTAGTTCTATGATTATAAGTCAAGACAGGAAGTGGCAATAATTTTTGACACTTGAACTATTGAAAATTAGGTTTCTTTTGGAGAAACAAGCCCTTTGTTGATTACCGAAGAATGTCACAGTAGGTGTTGGGGGGAGTGCAAGAGAAAGAATTTAAACTTGGTGCGTTATAATTAAGTACAAGTAGACTGATGCTAAAGAGAGAGGATAAAAAGGGTGATGTAACATCAGCACTTCATGATAATCTGAGAGGTGATTTTGACTTCATATCGTAATTTTTCAGTGGTTTGGACATTTTATGTTCTTTCACATAACAAGATAAGGAAATTGCTGTTCTGTGCAGTTAATTGCTGAAAGATCAAGTATTAACTTTTTTGTTTTAACTTTGTCTAGGATGTTTGGGGTTTTTTTATAAGCTAGCTTCAGTTGTGTTTATCATGTTTGTACTGAGTAAAGTTTTGCCTTGCTGTCAGTGGTGAATGCAAACTTTTGTTACAGAATCTAAACAAACTATGATACCCCTTACCTTTGTATGGAGCCTTTAGGTTTAAAATCTGGGAGTATTTAAGTGACCTTGAGTAGCTGATATTATGGAATACTCAATGTTAACAAAATCCTATTTATGACTGTTCGGATAGAATCTATGAGATAGAACTAGAGATCTAATTTTGATCCATCCTTACATTTTCATGGTAAAGCTACACAGAAAGAATTGCTAGCAAACAGTAATCAGTATTTGCAGTAATAAATTTCCTGGCTTTTTCATGGATAAAAGAACTACATGGAAGAAGTTAAGCCATAGGCATGATTGTATGCAGATTGTTTTACTGAAATGTGCTGATTTTCAAACTGTGTTAATAAGAAAATTTTATATACTTTAATTGCTTATACCTAAATTGCTGCCTTGAGAATAAGAATTTTAAAATGTTTAAGGATTTTAAAAGATCAGAACTTTTAAATAAGTTGCTCTCTTGTTTCTGGAAGCTTTTGCTATTTTCTGCACCTTTGTTTTCCAGTCATCTTCCTGGTTTTCTTTCCTTCATTTTCCAGGATAGCCAGCAAAATAAATGCATTGTTAGTTGCTTTAAAATGACTTAAGCAGTGAAAGTGTTTGGCATACAGTAGACCTTGTTTTAGTGATTATGTCCACACTTCCTACATACAGAGGCATGTTGCTGTTGTCTGACTGGTGGGAGGCAAGGGATGTGTAGAAAGTTGCATTAAATTGGAGGTTTAATGTGATGGTACAAATGAATTGGATGTATTAGGTGATGATTCCAGTGAAAATGTAATGACTCAACTTCAGTCTAGTTCCAGTGCTCATCTGTTCCGTGGTGCATAGTGCTGGCGAATGCTGTGCAATTTACAATACATACGTATCTGAGGTTTGAAACATAAATGGAAATCTGTGGAAATGCATATTGACTCAAGTGTCAATGATCACCCCTAAGTAAAGAAGGCCAGTTTTGCCATTTTATTAACTACTTACTATTTGAAGCCATAGAATTAAGTGTGGGTAAGATATCACAGCTGCAGTACCAGACATGCTGGAGTTACAGCTCAAAAATGGAAACGTTCTTTGAATGCTATGAGGTTAAGACAGCAAGATAGTGATGCTTTTTACAAAGATGGAATTTGGTAGTATTTAAGGGCCTCCCAGTTTGAACATAAAACATAAAGTGCTCATTAAGTGCTAGTTAAGAGTAATAAGATATAAGAATGCAAAGTGCTGCAGTGGAGCTGCAACAAATAAAATGGAGAGCAGAATCCCAGTTATCATTAGTAAAGAGACTAAGTTACAGAAGTTAGTTGTCACCAGAATTGTTGCTCAACCATTGTTGGTCCACCCAAGACTAGGGCATAACAATGCACATTGGACAACGGTGAGCTTGGTTCTGGGTACCGGAAATTGTTGCATATCAGAAACTGTTTGCGTTTGCAAGAAAAAATAGTGATAGTGACTTACCTCACAGCAAAATTAGATGCAACTGCAAAATCATATAGAAACTAGCAAATGAATGAAGTTACATACACCCTTTGCAACCTGGGGGAAGAATTCAATGTGTGATAACAAAAGGAATTTATTATGTACCTACACATCTTTCTATAAATACATTCATTATGCTGGGCTAAGGAAAGAGTCAAAAATAGTTAGGTGAAAAAAAAAAACCCAACCTTTCTTAACCGTTTTGAGCAGAGCTAGGAGATGGTATCAAATGGCAAGGTTTGAACAAGTTTTGGCTACTTCAGCCCTTAAAATTAGAAAGAAAAAAAAGTTCAGCATGTGTGTACTGCTTTGGCCAAAGAGATTCTGTGTGCAGCCAGCAGGGCAGAAGAGAGGTGTAGTAAGCTAACTCATGGGTGAAGGAGTTCCTGTTGTCACAGATGGAAAAATGGCAGCAACATTTGCCTTTGGGGTAGTTTACATGAAACTTGCACAATGCCTGATCTGTTTAGCATTTGAGTATCTTATTTGGTGACTGTAGGGATTGACACAGCCCTTTACTTCCACAAAACAGGATTAGCTTCAGAAGAGTCTTAGGCTGCTAGTACACATCTTTGTGTGTTTGTTTATCTCCCTCAAGGTAGTATTGATGAATTTGAGGAGACAGGTGGAGGAGCAGTACCTTGCTGTGGAAGCAGACTCTGTTCGAGCTGCTGTTGTCTCTATTCAATAGCACACAGCCCAAAAGGCCACTGATTAATCCCGCTTTCTTGCTCTTCACAGACCTCACAGTATTGCTTTTGCCAGGCATTAATAGCAAAGAGAGAAGTTTGAAACATCCATGTTACAGATGACACTGGAACAGCAACTTCTAGACCAATGGGTAACTTCAAGTGTTTATGTGTTTACCCAAGGAACCTAGAGCTGAAAGAGGGTTAATTTTCAGGTTTTCTTGGAAGATCCAGGTCTGGGTCCTGTCTTCTCATTATCACTTTTCCCATGAAATTATTCACTGCTTTGACATTATGAAATAATTTCTGAAGTTCACGCAAGAGCAAGCCAGGTTTCTCAGCATAGGAGCATCTTGCTATGTTTCACAACAGTCTCAGTATGTATGTCCTCTTTATTACTTGCAGTTCTCTGCCTGTTATTTTTGTAAAGTGTTTTCAATATCGATTTTTTCCAAGAACTATGTGAAACTGTGGGATGTTCCTGAGCACTAATCAAGAGATATAATATACCTATGAAGACAGGCTAATTGAATTCACGTAGAAGTACTTAACAAACTTGTTTTCTTGGCTGCTCAATAATTGTGTTGATGATGTTTCCCACTTAGAGGTACTCAAATGTCTAAGCAATATGCTTGGCAGCTAGTATAAATATTTTGGTGTGGTCAGCTAAAATTACTCATTTTCGTAAATCCTGCATCCACTTGAAACGTCTCAACTATTCAGAGATGACTGGAATGGAAATACGTGTTATTACATCGATGTTGTATTTGTTATCCTTCCCATAGTACAGGCGATTAGGAAAAGTGCTCTGCAGCAGGGAGAATATGTTTCCTATGTTAAAGGAAAACATTTCACTGCTACTGTTAAGTAAAAATAAATAGAAATGCTTATTTTTTATTTATATGAGAGAGAAAATACACCTTTTTTTTTTTTTTTCTCACTTGTAGCTCAAGTTTTTCTTATACCAGGAAACACATGTAATACGAATGATCCCCTGTGCAAAAACATGTTTAGCATTGAAGAAAGTGCAGTTAAAACTTAATCAGCCATTAATAAGCAACTGCTTTCCAAAGACGCATGTGTATTTTGTTTAGGGATCTGCCAAAGGAAGCACATTATCTTGCATGTTATCAACAGCTGCATTTTTTTATTTTGAAGCTCGGGCTTAGGTATGTAGGTTTGCCAGAGAAATCTTCAGCAAGTGATTGCAGAGAGATCTAGCAGGCTGTCAGTTCACTCATACAAGGAAAGCGAAATTTTTAAAGCTAGTAATGAGATCACATGTTGTTTTCTTCATATTTATGTTCACTTAAAATGACACAGTTTATGTTTAAATTTTGAAAATAAACCAGTCTATTTAACATTAGCTTTTAATTTGTGTTAAAGCTCATTTTAAAGTACTAATAAATACAAAGTTTTTCATTAGCATAGGAGAATCCTTAAAACACAATATAAGGGAACATTTTGACATTTTGAAAGAGTTTGACTTTGCTATTCTTTTACATACAAGCACATGAAATGCGATAATGGAAAGCATTTGACTCATGCCTGTGTCATTATCTTTAAAACTCAGATTCTGGACTGCTGTTTCTGTTTGGCATAGGAGTACTGCTATCCAGAGTTTGTGAAGAGTGATAGGATGTTTTGTGGCAGACCTGTGTGAAACTGATAATTTGCATAGTTTTTTTATTAGAAACATTTTACTTGTTTCCAGTGTTAACCAGGTAAGCTCCCCGCCATCAGTACTGTAGAGAGCACTTAAATCATGAGATATCCCAGGCAAGTTTGGTGCACCACGTAATGATAACGCTCAGAGTGTGTAGAATCCCTGCCCATGGAAGTGGTTTCCACTGAAGTCAGGGTTTCACTGACTTTGTACATTTATAAGGGAAGTAAACTGGTGACCTCGTTGTGTACATAAATTATTCATTTTGATCTGTCTGTACACCTTTTTAGCCAGATAAACCCTAATACTGTAGGATTAGAGCATTTTTGTTGATATTCTGATCTCAACTCAGAAACTGTAGCTAAGACCAATTGTGTTGAGTATTAGTGTTCCTTTTTACCATCAGAATACAAATGTATCTAATTCTGATCGGGAGATGTGAGTCATTCTGGCCAACTGACGAATGCCGACTCTCCAAATCTCTACCCAGTATACTTGTTTCCTTTTCCTTGGGTTTTGGCCTGTTGCAATTATTTAGCAGTCTGAGTTAGAATAGCTTTACACTGAAAAGCAAAGCTCGACTTGCTTTTATTAGACTCGTCAAAAGTTAATGAGAATCTTGAAGGATATGAGCAAATCAGTGTTGAATATTTTGTTGAATCCTGTTGGTATTAACTGCTACACTACTTGGCTTGAGAACTGTAATATGGGAGGCAACTGTAGTATAACAGCTAGATGAAGAAAGCAATACTACCCTCAGGCAGGTGGTTGTGTTTTTGACCCAATATACCTTCTTTAATCATGTAGCTACACAGCAGATCTGAGAAGGCTCCAGATGGAGGCTGAACCTACGACCCCCTGACATAAAAACATCTATGATACCAATTACACCATCTGTTGGTCATAAAACCTCATTCTCTATCTTTTCTTGGCTCTTGTATTATACAAAAGCTGAAGGGTGATATTTGGAGCTGTTCTAGTTTATCCATGCAATTTAATGCAGAACACATTTTCACAGAGAGGGAGAACAAAGCACAATAGAACTAAAGTTCAATTTACATTCTCAGTCAGTGAAAACAAAAATCAAAATAAAAAACAGTTGTCTGAGTCATTATTTATACCCAAACTATGGCTTCAATTGTATTTTTTTTCCTCAGTGCTTGTGATTTTTAAAAAAAAAAAAAAAAAAAGAACAACTTCTACCACCACCACCCCAGCTTCTAAGGGCCCTGAATTGAAAGAAGATCTGTAATGGTAAAAATGAAATTATGGCAACATTGAGATAGACACGGATCACATTAGTATACAATGTGTGCCTAATACTACCTTTTACACTTATTTAGGGATTTGTGTTTGGTGGTAGTATTTGGGAATGTACAGTACCTATCTGAGTGTGAAGTATTGTTAAGCTGGAGATTCAACCAGTCCGCTGCACGTACTCTCAGAATCCCTCAGGATATAGCTCTCTCCTGTCTGAACTCCCTGCTCAGGCTCATCAAACTGGTATTCTGAAATACTTAATAGACTTTGAAATTGGATCTCCAACTTTGTCCTCCTATGGGTACAATAGTTATCCCCAGGTGATTTATTGTGGTCATCAGAAATGACAGTGGAATACTGAGGGCTGGGATATAAGGAATGACGTACTGAAATACGAGGTGTCACGTATTAGGGATAAAACTGGTGGTACAGGTCCATCAAAGCAAGGAAATGAGAGAAAGTCTGTTACTGGTACAGAATGGATAACTGAGATGAGATAAATTCTACATGTTTTAGGAATATTCTGTTTATATAATAAAAATTTTCTTTGTGTTGTTTGACTGGGTCGTAGTTCTAGATAGTCATGGCTGCTTATGGAGGCTATATCATTAAATTTAGTGACTGCTTTTGCACCTACTGTCTTACAGCAAGAACAGGTTGGACACCTTTCTTACCATATGGTGATGTGTTGATCAGTAGTCAAAAAGACTATAAAGCTGCTGCTGGAAACACGCATGACCTATGCATTCTGGTACCGTTATCTAATGGTTGATTCTGTGCTTTGTGATCAATAGAGTCCCTACAACGTTGCTTTTTAAGAAACCTTGTGCTATAATACCACCATTTATCTGTCTAACACAAAAATAAATGTCTGCTATCTTACATGAGTGGTCTAGATATACAGTAGTTGGGGGAAATATTTCTTAAGAGAAAGTCCAAAATCCCCATATCTTGCTGGTCCTTTCCTGCTTTGGAAGCTGGCTTGCTAAGCTGAGAATGAAGCATTGAATTAAGCACAGCTGAGAATACTGTTAATACAATGTTGTTTTCTTATTGTTGCTCTGTCACTACTTTTTATTTCTTTCTAAAAATAATAAATAATCCATACAAATGGAAGGGAAAGAATCGAAAGCTGAAACTGAAAAGTTTCTGTTAAATCTTTGTAATTGGTTAAACTGAGGAAAATATTGGAGTTTTCTATTTCGATGTATTCCTTTTGTGTAGATCACCATAGTGTTATCCCACAGACTTGGCAAGTACAAGTGGCTACGTGGAAGCCAAAAAGAAGAAGAAATAGGTAAGTACACACCAATCAGTAAGACAGATAAAGTGACAAAAGCACAATTCAGATACATTTTTCTTCTGCCAGCAAAACAATTGAGCATACTGTCACCAGAACCTTTTTCTTTGGTTAATACTAACATATCCCTTAAAAAAAGTGATTTTCATGATTTGTGAATAGTACTGATTATAAGTTGTAACAGCAAAAAGTTATGTTTGTATTTTCTAAGTCCTCAGTTCAGTCTCAACTTTGTTGTATTCATCTTCGTAAGCAAATTTGGATACTTCAGTGTTTATTCGTGTCAGTGAAAAACACTTGTCTGTCATGATAGAATTTAACATCTCATTGTGATCACAGGGTTTTTTTTAAATACTTTATGTATTAACAATAATACCCATCTTTCTGGTTATAAAAAAATTATCTTAGAAAGTATCTCAAAAGGTGCTATAATCTGTTCTGAAGCAGAATCGAGTACATATCAATAGTTGGCAGTAGAGTCTAGTCTTCCTGGTACTAGAAAACTTCTGCTGAATGCAGTTAATAAGGACTAACCATACTGGATCAAGGTCTGTCTGCCTAGGAACTTCTTGTCAGATTGCTGTCTACAGTGGACTAGAGAACACCTGTAAGAAAGGCGGCTTTATTGCAGTTCACATTATCCTTTCTGTTGCTTAAGATCTTCATGACCTTAAACATGCAAAAGGACTCCAGACAATTTTAATAGTCAAATCCTGTAGTACTTGTCTCATTTCCTTTAATTATTGTCACTGTAAATAATGCAAAATACATTTTACTATCTGAGATACCCTTCTTGTAGTTCTTTCCATGTTTGGAAACATTGTATGTTGTGTATTAAGGTGTGCTCTTATGCTTCCACATCACTTTTTAGCTTTCAAGATGTTAGAAGTAATACAAGTGAACTTTGGCAGAGAAGACTTCACTGCTTTAGTAAAGCAGGATTTTTTCATGTAGATGAAGGCCGGTCTTCTGAAGCACAGACTGAAAGTCCAAGTGGTATGAGTTTTCATATCCTGATCCAAGATGCAGGTTTTATTTCTTATGCTGTCACAATTTCCATAAAATTTTGGTCAATCTCGTCATGGTTTTAGTTTCTTCACCTCTAAAAATTTGTTAACACAGTTTCTTCAACTTCGAGTTGCATATATTTATGTTTCCATAAGACTTTGAAAACCTCTGAACCAGTAAATTGTGTAGTACAAAGTATTTATTTTGAGGCAAATCTCTATTTTCAAGTCTTGTGTCTTCTGCCTCTATGCTATGTAATTTACAGTAAAGCTTTAGATCTCTTTGGGAAACAACTGTTTCATCTGAACTCCTTCATAACTTCTGACAGACCTGTCTAAATACCAGATTATAGCAACATTGATAATAAAACTTTAAATTAAGTTTAAATATGGCAGATTGTGAAGGTTATGGTTGTCAGTATATGTGTTTTCGGCAGAGAAGTCTCTCCTGAGGTATAATAAGACCAAATAAAGCTAGATGAAATAAAACTAGTAGAATTACATTTTATAAATGTTAATGTAAATATAGTCTTTATGGTAGAAAATAGTGAAAGATGACTCATGAACAGATATGTACTGGGGATTATTTTGCCAATCGACTATGCATTTTTCTCTAAGTTCAGTGCCATCAGATTGCACCAAGTATTCCTATATATGGCAGACCTAAAAAATGCTAACTGTAATGTTTAATCCCTTTGTTGGAAGGTATGCATGTTTTTGTTTATATAGAAGTTAGTTATATTACTTCTGTTAGGCATGTCTGATTAAAATTTGCCAAGACGGTTGTAGAATAGTTCCCATGTGGATAGTAAGTTTCTTTTTATAACATTTCAGATTTTATTGTTTCCATAAGTTTTCGAGTTCATTCAATCCTTTGTTTCAAGTCTTCCCAACAAATTCTAGTTATGATTGTTCAAATCTTCTTTGTAATATATTGCATCAGATTTTAAAGCAAATGCTGACAGCAGCAGTATTATACCCTGCATACCAAGTGGATACCACATGGTTTGAATAACAGGCACCCCTGCTGAGTGCGGATCAAATCAAAGTCCTTGCATAGTCATGTAAAATGCACTGATAGAAATCTGTCTTCAAATCTGCTTTTTGATTTAGAAATGGATTCTTTTAGAGTTTATCCTGCCACTGATGCATGTGTGTGATTCCCACTAATGCTAATGAAAGTTGAAAAAGCTGTGGCTTCAAGTAGTCCTAGAAGTCACCTTGACTTTATAAACCACTAAATAAACAAAATGAACCCCGCAGAGTTTATTGTAGGTAATAGGAAGGCTAACTTTAAGGTCTTATACATGACAGTCCTTTGACATTATCAATGCTAAAGACAAGGCTTTTTTTGATTCGGCTTTGGCCTGGAGTTCTTAGCAACAGTTGCTTCTTTTCTGCTATTTAAAATGTTGATGGTGTAAACTAAAAGTAAACAGCAAAAGTTAAATTTCCAAGAGTAGCGTTAGCATTAACTCAGTCATGTTGTATATGAGGAATATATTTGTGGTTTTGCTAAATTTTTGTTGGAATTTTGTTGCCTGAGAATACAATAACAGATAATTTTATGAAATTGCAAATATAAACAGAAACTGGAAGTAGAATGAATATATGCAGAACTCTGTTTTAAGGTATCTTCTCCTTATTGCACTGTTAGTTCTGTCTTCTTCATTTTACTTTAATGGCATTGTTTCCAAAGAATTTTCAAAAAAAAAGAAAAAAAAAAAAAAGTGAGTTTGGGATACTGGTGGTTGGTTGTATTAGAAGATCTTGTAAGGCTTTTTATTTCAATAATATATGTACACCAGTATAAAACCATGTCTGTGGTACTTCATTAATAAAATATGCATATACCTGGTATACAGTCTCCATGTTCTAGCAACTCAAGCTCTTGTTCACAAGGAAACTTCATCATCGAGGTTAGCATCCATGGCAAGCTGTAGGTTTCACATTCAGCCCCACTAGCAACAGTTCTGCTAAAAAATGTTTCAATTTTCCCCACTGTTTTACAGTGGGAAAAAATGGTTTCTCATGGTTCCTTCCATCCAGATGCATTTATTCAGTTGTTTTTATTTCTAGTGCCACGTGTGGCTCAGAAGCAGTCTGCTCCATTCAGGTTCGTTTCAGTGCGAGCAGTCCTGCACACTGCAAGTCTCTACATAACAAAAGTCTCCCGATTCCTTTCCTACCTTTTCAGGAGTAGAATTACCTATGCTGTCTTTTCCCCCTTCCTGTTTAATTAAAAGCTATGCAAGTACAGAAATGCAAAGTTTAAAAAGACCACCTTCGTATATTTTATGTTACTGAATAAACAGCAGCTTTTCTGCCAAATCAGTCTATGCCTTCTTGTCTGACTAAACTGCTGTTAAATATGGAGTACCTCAGAACCAACCTCACAGAGAAATAATATTACCTTCCATTGTCTTTGCTTTCCCTGTTATCCACAACTTACAGGCAAGAGAAAAGGCGCTGTTCAGACTTTCCCCATTTATCCTCAACGTTCCAAGAGGGCTTCAGCTCGGACCTGGAAACGAGCTGTCCCGTTTCTTCACTTCCCATTTTTCTTAGCTAGGTTGATTCCCATGCTGCTTGGTAGCTGCCGAGAACCTGACAGAGGACAGTTGGGCTCAGGGTCTGAATTTCACCGGGCCAGCATTGTGTAACCTCGCCTGTTGCACAAGGCAGCAACTGGCACATGCTGGGGCCTTTTAGATGAACTCTTCTGCACAAAAATGACACTGTGTTCTCAGAGATATCATCAAGTCTATGGAATAGCTCAGAGCATCTAAGTCTAATTTAACTGTGCTATTTAATTTAATTACAGATCTGTTGTAAGAAGTTGCTGCTGCTGCTATGGTTGGTTGGGAAAGAAAGGTATCAAGAAGTGTTCATTTAAGAGGCTTTCACATTAAGGCAGGCAGACACTGGTGTAACGTAGCAGCCAACATTATGCAAGTGAGACAAACTTCCATCAAAACCTGTGGTTCAGCAATTTCTGAACAACATAGGAACCAAGGTAAGTTTTCTCTCCTGTTTGATCTCGGCTAAATTACAGCTGTTAGGGGACAACAGTAGTGACTCATCTGATCATCCATCCTTGCCTGTTTGCTCAAAGTGGGGAATGCTGACTGACGCCAGATGAGGGGTAGTGATCCCTATAAGGAGAGCCTCAGATTAGGCAGAAAGTCAGTTGCATAAATGGCACTCAAACCAGGAAGCATATTCTCATGATTCCTGAAGTGAAACAGGACATCATGCCACCAGAATAGCTGACCAGATATAAAATCGTTGATTCCCTAATAAAAGGTGAAACAACTTACTTGCCTTCAGTCCCTTTTCTTCACCCTGTGTTGTGTATGGAGATAAGACCTTTTCATTCAGAAGAGTTATCTAATCTGCCCCCAGGTTGAGGCAATTACCTATCTCCCTTGGCAGCTCAGATTGAACTTGCAATTTAAACCCAAGACAAAACATGAATCATTTTTCTAATTATTGCTAGTCTCCAATCATGTGTCTCTTTTGTGAATGAAAGACACAGAATATAAAAGGGATGATAATAAGATCTTGAAGGGAAAAATATATTTAGATAAGGTTTTTCTACTTATAGAGTTTAACGAACATAACTGCTTAGAAGAGATAATTAGCTATTTAAAAATTCACTTTAATAAAAACAAAGAAGAGTGACAAAAAAGGCGCAGACAAAGACTACTTTTTGTAGTGGCGTGGTGAACAACTGTTCAGTTTGTTCCAATTCCAGTAAAAGAAATGAGAAAAGGTAGACAGCATCTTTAAGTGAACAGAAGTATCTCACTTTCTGTTTTTTGTAAAGTATGTATTTATGGGACTGGTGCATAAAGAGAAGGTGAAACACAGAAGGGAAAAATACTAAATAACAGGTAGTAGCACTGCAAGTTCAAAACCATTTCATAGCTGATTCAGACACAGTGCAACCTTCTAACTGTATATTACAAAAAAGTCTACTTTAAAATGATTTTACTTGTTAGCACTATGCTGGTTTTAATAGAAGAGAACCTCAAAGATCCATGGGAGTGGGGACCCAGTTGTCGTTTTCTTTCCAGTTGATTTGCTTTGCAAATCTCTCTGGGGAGAAAAGGTTTTATGCAGTCTTTAAAATGTTTCAAAAGTAGAATCCAATGTAATCACATCTTCTTTAGTGTACTTGAGTGTGAAGTCTCTGTTACCTATACTGTTGACTGGTTCTGTGTGAGCGTGTGTGTGTGTTAAGCAGTTTTATTCATGATTGTACATCTATTCAAGTCTGTGTCAAATGCTCAGGTTCCCATTCTTTCAGCACAAAATATTCTGCTGTAGAATACATTATTAGCTTATGGTTTTGTGAATATTTTAATATTCATCAATAGGCTGAATTTTCTTTTCATAAGTCTTAAAGTTCACACTGTGGGTGAGAGAAGGGAAAAATGTGGCAGACTATGTTCCTCAGTGCTGTAGACCAAAGAGAAAAAGCTGGGCAACATATACTGAGAGCCAAGAGCACTCATCTGCTCCATGCCACAGAACACAGCGGCACCGAATGGATCGTAGTTGTATGCATGTTCCCATTACTGTTTCTGCATTGTCTTTGAAGTTCTTCCCATAGCTGCTCTTGCTCCCTTATGTGTACATGTCTGTCGTGGTTTAACCCCAGCTGGCAACTAAACACCATGCAGCCGCTCACTCCCTCTTCCCCCCGCCCCCGCTCGTTGGGATGGAGAGGAGGACAGAAAAAGGTAAAACCCATGGGTTGATATAAGAACAGTTTAATAAT
>NW_009622939.1:0-13891 GCF_000690535.1 Cariama cristata
GGTCTTACTGTTAAAGACTGAGGCAAAGGCAGCACTAATTACCTCAGTCTTTTCCTCATCCTTTGTCACTATGTTTCCACCTGCATCAAATAAAGGATGGAGATTCTCCTTAGCCCTCCTTTTGTTGCTAATGTATTTATAGAAACATTTTTTGTTGTCTTTTACGGCAGTAGCCAGATTAAGTTCTAGTTGGGCTTTGGCCCTTCTAATTTTCTCCCTGCATAACCTCATGACATCCTTGCAGTCCTCCTGAGTTTACTGCCCCTTTTTCGAAAGGTTATAAACTCCAAGTTCAAGCCAAAGCTCTCTGTTCAGCCAAGCGGTCTTCTTCCCTGATGGCTTGTCTTCTGGCACATGGGGATGGCCTGCTCCTGCGCCTTGAAGATTTCCTTCTTGAAGAATGCCCAGCCTTCCTGGACCCCTTTCCCCTTCAGGACTGCCTCCCAAGGGCATCTGTAAACCAGGCTCCTAAAAGGAGTTCCAAGGCAGCAGTTCTGCTGCCCCCCCTCCTTCCTTCTCCAAGAATGGAAAACTCTGTCATTTTGTGCTCGCTGTGCCCAAGACAGCCTCCAACCATCACATCACCTACAAGTCCTTCTCTGTTCACGAACCACAGGTCCAGCAGGTGCCTTTCCTTGTTGGCTCCCTCACCAGCTGTGTCAGGAAGGTCTCTTCCACACACTCCAGGAACCTCCTAGACTGTTTCCTCTCTGCTGTATTGTATTTCCAGCAGACATCTGGTAAGTTGAATTCCCCCATGAGAACAGGGGCTAGAGATGATGAAAATTCTCCCAGCTGCTTATATAATATTTCATCTGTCTCTTCATCCTGGTCGGGTGGTCTATAACAGCCTCCCACCATGATATCTGCCTTGTTGGCCTTCACCCATAAACACTCAACCCTATTGTCACCATCATTAAGCTCTAGACAGTCAAAACACTCCCTAACATACAGGACTACCCCACTGCCTTTCCTTTCCTGCCTATCCCTTCTGAAGTGTTTATAGCCATCCATTGCAGCACTCCGGTTGTGCAAGTCATCCCACCATGTTTCCGTGATGGCAACTATGTCATAGTTTTCCTGCTGCACAATGGCTTCCAGCTCTTCCTGTTTGTTGCCCATACTGTGTGCATTGGTGTAGATGCACTTCAGTTGGGCTATTGATCCCACCACCTTTTTGGCAGGAGAAACCCTAATTCATACATGACCACTCCCAGGTGCTTCTGTGGTTTCTAACACATCCATAACCCTTATGTAGAACATATGGAGACAATTTTCATAGTGAATCTAATCTTTTCTAAGGTAACAACAGGATACTTAGCAACAGAAAAACCTGTCATTTACTTTATGTAATTAGATTAAGAGTAGAAATAGACCCCATCAGGTATAAAAGAAATAATCATTTTTCATAGCTACACTAAAGTTTTAGCCTAGTTTCCTATGGATACACTGTTTATACATTCTTTCTGTGTTAGGGTTTGTGTACAAGTCCATAAATCCCCTTTGCCACCAAGTTCTGAATACATTGAATGATTTTAAATCAGTGTGATAGAAGGGTAGGGGGTCTTAAGGATAACTACTTCCCGACATGAGAGATGGATGAGAAGAGAGTTTTCCTAACTGCCCCTAATAGAATACTAATGGAGAGGCTGTGGTATGAACACATATATTATTCATGCACCTGAGGCTCCATGAAAGCTGGAAAAGCTTTCACATGGCACAAATCTGTAGGAAACTGAGCCTCGTTAGTTTGCTGCTCAGAGAATATTTGCTCATTCCAACTTAATTATCAGTGGAGACACTGCAGACTTATCTATATTTTCCAATTCCACATGCCTGATTCTAAGATTTTGGCATTTGGCCTACAGCTGACCAGGGATGTAAGCAATATAATCAAGCCTGATACAATAGTAGGACTATTCTCTCTGTGACCAATTAGTCCATTTGCTATGATTAAAAAAAAAAAAAGACTAAGAAGTGGTGAGCTTCTAGCAAACTTATCCTAAAAAATACAATTTTACAAAGCATTTTAGGACTTAAGTCAAATACTCATATGGTCCTCATTGCGGGTAGTGCAGCATTTTCATAACACTTTAGAAACAAAAGGTTATTTACTCTGTAGATCTTCTCTGAAGAAAACACGATTATCCTATCTGGGAAAAAGACAACGTAACATTGTAATCAATGTCTCACACCCACATGAAGGAGTACACCAGAGGTCAATACTCAAAACACTTAGTCAGTGAAGCATCTTGACCAACTGAAGCTGTGATGTCACAGGAGACATAGGTATCACTTGATAGGCCTGTTCATCTATTTTTCATTCATACTGCCATAGCGGTAAGTGAGGAATGACTGTGATGGCATGGAAATACTGTATTAGGCACTACTCACTAAGCTGCTGTATGTGGCTGACAGCATCAAAGATAAGCAGTGTCAAAACAGGTCTGAAAAATCATTTCTTTATAGGAATCTAAGATGTCTTACTTTGGTTATATGAGCTGAATTCTTATTATTGATCTGTCTAGAAGCCATGTTGCTTAGGAATGCTTCAAGGTAGAAGAAACCATAAACATGTTTTTGGGTTGGGGTTTTTTTGTTGGGTTTTTTTTTTTTGTTTGGTTGGTTTTTGTTTGGTTTTTTTGTGGATTTGTGTGTGGGGTTTTTTGTTTGGTTGTTTTTTTAACAATATAAAATTAAAAAAGGAGACAACATTTCAAAGCAGCCTCTAAGGGATGGATTTTGCCACCTTTCCATATCCCAGAACTACTCAAAAAGCAAACCACAATTAACCCTGAGTAATGGCAACAATAAGGCAAAGGAGGAAACTACCAGGGTAAAATTCCAGTTAAAAAAAAAAAAAAACTACATTATGATATTTAGACTGCAGGAGTCTATGGCTTTTCTGGTTGGTTGGCTTGGTAGCTGGAGCAAAGATGTGAGAAGTACTCAGTTAGGGTCAGTACACACTAGCAGGTTTATTCACACTTGTGGTTAAAAGCATTCTCTGACATGTTGCAGACCCCTGCTTTGCCTTGAAATTAAAAGTTTATTTGCCTGTTGAAAATTTTCCTGTTTGCATAAGATACTTAAATATTGATTCATCCAAAAGGCCAGACAGACAATTTTTCTATTGCCAGCTGGATAGAAAAGTTGGAAGACAGCCCAAACAGACCCTAACACAGGTTTTCATTAATATTTACGCATTTTTGTAGGAAGTATAACAGTATTAACCAAGGAGTCAGAGAACATACAGCATAAAATACGGTGCAAGATATCTTCTCACTGTCTAGGGATATAAAGGTTAAACCTCTGTAGCTAGGAGAAAGATTTTTAGCAGGGCACGCCACATCTTTGCTTAGGTGCATTCTGTTTTGAAAGACTCTTTCAGGAGGAATAAAATACTTTCTGGGCTAGTCCATTTTTTACTGGAAGAAATGAAAACACATACTGGCTGAACAAAATATTTGCCCAAAACACAGCACGGAAACATGCAGCTCTACAATTACCAGAGCTGAGAAATGTCACAGATTGCTATTCATCTGCATAGCTTACAAAGAATGGGAGTAAATGTGATGTAACATGTAAATCCAGGTTATGCCTGGAGACTTGCATACACCTGCACTCAATCTCCAGTACAGAGTACATGTTAAATATACAAGCCACCTGTATCTCCATTGGAGATACATCTGTTAAATGGAAATTGTTCTCAGACTTGGCACAGACCACTTAACTAACCTCGAAAGACTACTAACCTAGGCCCAAGTCCTGGACTACTTGTGATGGATGTCTGCTGGGGACTTCAGAAGAGCAGTACTTAATATATAGTATCAAACAATACTCAAACAATCTATATTTAAGTAAGGACTATTTCTGTCTTCAAAACTGATTTCCTTCAACATATCTGCATGTACAGACATTCACAGATGACATTTAATCAAAATTAATAGGGTCACCCAGAGTTTTAATAAGAAATATGAAGAACTGCTGCAAGTTATTGTTATCCTGGTTAATGTATTTCAATATATCAATGTATTAGATATATTAATAATACATTTAATATGTAACTAATGTATTAATGTATGTGCTAAAGTTAATATTTTATTGTGTTAGACTATTAGCATTTATAAAATAGTCTTCCTCGTGCAGTATATGAGCAGACCCTACACTGTTATAACTCATGACTACAATGCATAATGGAAATTACTGAGCAACTCTTCAGTAGCTTTTAAGCTAATAGTTGAAATGTTAAATCAAAGGGTCAAACATTGTTGAAATCCCCATTCAGATATTCCTCCCAAGAAACTGTAATAGAGGACTGGTTGTATATATTAAAGTTTCAGTGATGAGGTGTTTTATTTCTCTTGACTATTACATCATTATTTTCTATATAGGAGTAACAACTAGTTTGTTTGCTCTCAAGAGAACCCATCTATCTTGCTCAGCTCCTGCTGTTCTGGGATAAAAATGTGCAGCTAGAGCAGAAAAAAGTTTTCCTCACATTTTTAGTCAAATAAACAAACAAATAAATAAATAAAACTGCTTAAAAAAAACCCCTCAGTTTTGAGACTATAGTTGAAACATTTAGATATTCACATTTACACAGACCTCAGGTTATCTCTAGTGACAGCAGGACAGCTGAGGTCATTTCAAGTTGCACATCTCATTATTTTATTGCAGAGGATCTTCTGGTCAAAAAACTCAGTGCACACCCTTGATTCCTAGATATAATATGAAAAAGTTAGTATCGATGTTGTCTGAAACACCTGAAACGAAGACTTACTGTAAATTTCACTTGCTGCTGTACATTTATACAAAATAAACAAAAACTGCACTGGGCCAAGGATGTTTACCACTACACTAGAGCATCCCAATGTCCTCGTTTGGTCAAGAACACTGGTCGCTATCCAGGTGGCCTGAAGATCTTCAGAATTATATTTGCTTCAGGATGTGTAATTTTACCTATTACACTCCTAAATCATAATCTTTTCCCAAAGCACTGAGCATGGGGACAGGGACTCCACACATCAAATCACGTAGCGATTTGACACCAATGGTGTGTTTCCCATCCTGTATTCTGCACTGGTGTATGTGGGCCGGGGTAATCCTGCACTAACAATGGCACATCAGGGCACTCTCTCTACATTTTCTTGGTCTTCTTTCTTAAAAATATGGTCATGTTCTCCTAGAGAGGGTTGAGATTTATGGCCTTTCCTGTCCACTATTTTTGCTGCAATCAATTTTGAATTATACAGCAAGAAAGCTCCAAGAGATGAACAACTTATAACAAAAGAGTTAGACAGTAACTGCAGTCATGGGTTTGAGCCCCTTCTTTAGCTAAGCACAAAAAGGAATATTCCACCCTCTCTAGAATTCCAACACTGATATAGAGCATCTTATCCAGCTCTCCTGCTAAAGTTCCTTTTGAAGAGCTTTAAACGTAAATTTAAATTATTTAAAATAATGACCTTTAATCCTGTGAAACAGAATTAAATCCTGTGAAACAGGATTAAACAGTAGAACAGACTTTCTCCATCAGGAATTACACCTGCGGACCTCAGGCCCTCTCTGCTGCTCTTACTGCAGCAGAATTTGCCTCATGTCCTTCCTGAGTGCTTGCCTTTTAGCTGTCTCCTGGTAGGTGTAGACAGAGTTTGTCTACACAGTGCATTTGTTGCCTACTTTGGATCTCCTCTTGGACCAAGTTTGAAGATCAGCTCCAACACAGCACCATTTCTAGGGCCCAACTTTTTATATTCCTATGTTAAAGGGTCTGTCCCTTTATCTGGAATGCCACAAGACCAAACCCTGATGCATTTTAAATCATTAAAAAGAATATTTCTAATAGGAAAAATGCAAAATGAAAGATCTCACCACCTTGAACTGCTTTCTGGAAGTAACTTCTATTCTGTGTTTGGTATATTCCCTGGGGGTATAGCTATCCTGCAGAGGACGTAATTATTAGAGAGAGGAAAGTAACATGCCTCACCGGAACCTCCCTCAGAATTTCAACCTGTATTTTTCCTTCTCTAAGATTATACCATGAAAAATTATTTTGCAGCCCAAAGATCAATCCTTCTGGTTTTAAGTCCACTTTTACTGATAAACCACTTTTCTGCCAGAAAATAAAACTCAATCCTGTACATAACTTTGTTTAAATGAACTGAGAT
Source organism: Cariama cristata (assembly GCF_000690535.1). Taxonomy (NCBI): domain Eukaryota; kingdom Metazoa; phylum Chordata; class Aves; order Cariamiformes; family Cariamidae; genus Cariama; species Cariama cristata. Next base: position 6,171 of record NW_009622939.1, read on the forward strand.
TTCACCTGAATGATTTATCATCCTTGAACAGAAGACAACACCAATCTTACCAGCATAGTTGGGGTGCCGAGAGTTCAGTTAGAATAGTTTGTAGCAGGCTGTCTTATTGAAGCTAGGTGACCCAAGGTCAGTATTGATTGTATATTTATTGACATGGATTTTTCCCTGAAAGTTGTTTAGAGAAACACAAAAATAAACAGATAAACTACACATACAAAACAGCTTCAGAGAGAAACCTGTAATAGCGCTGCAAAATGAGCAATTATTTGTTATACCTCATCCCCTCTCATGAATGATCTTGCTATTGGGGGTTAGAATCTCTCCCACAAATAGCGTCTGATGATCAACTTTTACATTTATCTCAGATTACATTTAGGGAATGTACTTCCTTTGCTATCTTAAAGCTTCAAAAGTATTAAAAGTTAACAAGTGTTAGTCAGCAGATTCTGATCCTGGAAGGATTGCATTAACATGCGCTGCTTTAATACTAACAGTGCTGCAAAATTAATCTTAAGAAAGTTCATTCAATAGTTTTCTTGATTCTGTCTGATGTGTTTCTTGCACATAAGGGATAAAAACATGCTTACAGCTCTTCTGAATTTCAAGTCTCAGTGTGACAATGCAACACAGATTACAAGTGCCCTATGCTTCTAAAGCAATTCTGAACTTAAGGAAAAACTCAAAATCTCATTCTCAAAAAAAAGTTCCTATCAAAAGGAAAACCTTTTTATTTTATGGTCTATGAAATCATTTTATAAAAGGAAATACTTTTACACAAATATCTCTTTAAATACAGGAAACAAAGATATGGAGCAAAGCTATAGATTTATTTTAAGACATCGATTTTGAAATTTTGGTTTTATCTTTGACTTAAAGGAGGCCAAGATTTCAGTGCGAATAACTATGCAAAAAACCTCTCAATATACTATGACTCTGTAATTGATAATCCATGGAAAATAGAATGGCCTCAAAATATTTTTTATTCAAAGTCGAAATAGTTCTCTGAAACCAGAACAGATGCTGTTCTAAGTAAGTTTTCTGATCACACTTTCTTCTCAGCACTTTTTCTCTGAGTTGTCAGCTATTTTTAATGACAAAAATCAAAGCTCAAAATCCTGCCTGAATCAACATTACTTGGAGAGAACACACATAAACGTTTTCCTTCTTCCGCATATTGAATAAAGTGCAGTAAATACATAACAGGTTATCAGTGTACCCAAGAAATATACAAGCATTCCAACTCAAAAACATCTTCAATTTGCCAATCAAAACAATAACAATAAATGGAGGCCTATCCCACTGCAAGCATAACAGTAAAGAAATATATAATAACCAGTTATGGATATAACACGATAGTTTATTCGTTTATAAGAAAGCAGCTATTCCAGTAATTGTTAGATACATCCTACTACAGTTTGTCTGCATGTCGTCAAAGTACAACACATTCCAAACTGAAGTGATTACGCTTGAGTGAAGCCACGTTTATAACCCTTAACCCCAGTGTTTGAGGTTTGCTGGTGAATTTTTTTTTTCTCCTTTTTTTCTATGCATACTTGGAAATTATAACATCTTTAGTTTTAAATTATTTTGGTGGACAATTAATTGTCTGTTGCTCCCACAATGTGAGGATGCATCAACACATAATATTGATGTTTTGTGAAGGAGAATAGAGCAGATAATGTTTAAATCTTTCTTAAAAGCAAATAACTCTGACTTGGGTAATTGTTAAGACCAGTGATTTCAATATAATTGAATGGAAATAAAGCAGTTAAGCATTTAAGACTTCAATAACCTTCCTAAAAATCAATGTTTCTTTTAAACTAGCCTTCCAGCCAGGCCTGAGATTTCACAGGTTTTAAGGGAGGGGGCGGGGGAGGCGGGGTGTGGAAATCACAACACGGCATATTTATCCTCATCACATACGATCCCCATATAATGCATGTGTGGTGAAAAATTGCTAAAAAAAGATCATCTTTGGAAAAATCTCTAAACAAAGTAAAGAAAAAAACAAACAAACAAAAAATCAATGTTTTGCTGGGGAGCAGAATGCACAATATGATTAGTGTTTGCATACATACATGTGGCAGTCAAAGAATGACTGATTATCTAGATGTCTGATGATAAAGATCAACAGTTTCTTTAAAAGGAGACACATTCATGGAAGCTATTGGATCCAAATAGTTTATTGGTTTGTGCTCATCCTTTTGTTTAATGGCAGCTCTCAGAGTCACCATTCTTTAAGTTGACTTTCAAATAACTTATTTGCTCATCACATGGCCTTTTAAAAATAGTGTTCAAAAGCACTATTTCCCTCTCCCAAAGTGTTTAAAACATGAGTGATGTTACATACTTCAGCATCCGCTTAATAGGAGTTATGCTATAAGGAAACATTACAATTTACTTTCAGCCTCTGGAGCAATCCTTTAACTCTGGACTTGTTGGAAATGTGTTAGATTTGTGTTGCTAACTTTTGAATGTCAAAAGAGTTAGTAGTTCAGATAAACATCCAAATGTCTGCAGGCTCATCTCAAGGTACCTGACCTACTCAAACCTCTGAGTGTACTACAGCAGTCTGGAAATCCATATTCTTCTATTATTATTTGATCATAATCCAAAAAGTCACCAAGTGCAGCAGGTAGCTTTCATTGCTGCATAGTTAGTGTAGAACTGAAATGCAGATTTGCTTATTTCACAATCGCATCATAGCTGTATTTTCTAGCCTCTGGCCAATTTAGTAATTCTCTTTACACCATTCTCAGTGTCTGCCCATCCCACTCCAGTTCTGTATGGAAATTTGATTTTTTGCATAAAACATTAAATTATGAGAAACTTCCAGAAAAAAACCAAACCAAAACAAAACTACAAATCAAACAAACAAAACAAAACTGAACCTCTCATCCAAAAATCTGACAAAAAAAAAATCTGGTAACTAAGGTTACTGAAAGCCAGCTTGCTTTCTTCCCTCTATGTCTGATGTTGTAACAGGATGACAGGCCATACCTATGTCAGCTGGTTTTGCTATAGTAGACTGGACTGAATTCTGGTCTCAGTTACTCTGGTGTCACATCAGAGGGCAGAGTTCAGCCTCCTGTGCCTATCATATGAACACATGCACAAGGGAAACTGTCAACTCTTATTCGAGGGTCTCTTGTGGCAACACCAGTATGGGACTCAACCGACGATGTCAGAGCACTCTTCAGGCTTAGATACAACGCACTGCGCTTTTCACTGCAAAGTAGGGGTTTTTGTGTATCAGTTGCCAAAACCTGTAAAGCCTTGAAGTGACTTCTTGACAAGCTTACTTCACATTTATAATCATGTCCCAGAAATATTGAATACACAATCATGATTAAAACAAAGCTAGGATTAAATATAGCGTCAGAGGCTTGTCGAGGACTTTTAGCTGTGAGGATTCAGCTATCATGACTTGAAACCATGGTGACTGCATGATAGACAAGCTTCTATTCTCCTGGTGGGAGAGAAATGAGTAGATCCAAGATGCACAGTACCTTACTTTAGTTTATGTTTATTCATTGGCTGTGGAACCAGTAGCAAGAAAAGCAGAGAATATCTTGTGACTCAAAAAAACTTCAGAAAAAGCAGCAGCAATTCTCCGACAGACTTTCTGTCTTCTTATCTGCTGAGGAACCATGCATACCTCCTGTTGGTGCCATGTTGCACTCTCTGCATCAATCATTGCTCTGAAGCTCTTGCTTTCTCCACCCAGTTCTTTGCTTCACACACCACTAAGAGCTACCTCGGAGGTAAGGCCACACCACTAGGTCAGAAAAGTGACATGCCCACTTTTCTGACTACTGTTGTACAAGACAAGAAGTAAAATATCATTATGGAAGCTGCAGCAAGCCGACAAGCTATATGCACTGCTCTGAGGAAGGAAGGCACATAACAGATCAAATTTGATACCTGGTATTCAAACACTACTTGCAACTTTCCCACATTGTCTGTGGAGAAAGAAATACAGAGTGAACACACCACGTAGTAGTTGAGAAGCTACTATCAAAGCCCCAACTTGCAGCAAAAATCACCTCTTACCCTGGGCATTCCTATGGGCTCCTTCCCCAAGGTGTCCTCTTTTCACCAAGGTATTCCAGTCCTGCTCTCTTCCACATTCAGCCTCTTATTATCTAGTTATTTCTCCTCGACTGCCCTTCACTGTGGGTCTCCAAGTTCTCTAGAACAAGTTTAGCTCTGTAGATGCTAGATAAAACATCATGTCTATTTGCACCTCTTTAGAAGATTTAGAATCTGAGTCTATACTCAATTCCAAGTAAAGCCATCAAATTTAATGGTATGTGTTATTACACGGGTATGCTAGAGATCAGAATGCTGGCTTCGCCCTGCTTATGTCATCAGGATAACAGCTATTTTCTTATGCCAAGTAAATACCACAGATTAGGCTAAACTCCTTGCTTAAGCTATGTTTACTTAGTCACTTTAATTTGACATGAATCTCTGTTGCCACAGAAATAGAAAACAGGGACTTGTATATCTACATCAGACTGAAAACTCATCTGTTTTTTGTTTTGTTTTTTTTTTCAAGTCAGCCTGGTTCTTAGACAGAGGAGCTCTCGGATCTGACTTCCTACACTGCCCCACAAAAGCTGGAGCAGCACAGGGCTGGATCAAATCCTTTCAGTACTAAGGACAGGTTTTTATTTAGTTTTTTTTTTTTTTTTTTAGAATAAAACAACCAGGTAACAACGTCCGCAGTTCCACTGCTAAGAATTACCAATCTGTTAACACCCAAGTGGAAATACCATTTCTACCGTGGGCACACACTTATCAGTTGGAAGCAAATGAGTTAGTCCTTAAGACAGCTATCAACTCTAGACGAATAATGGAAAACTAGACTACCTCTGGATTCCTACTGTATAGCCAAAAGCAATGTGGAATTTATCTATCTGGCCACAGGTGGGGCTAGGACACACTATCTGCATTAAAAATAAACAGACATATATCTTCTTTTGCCATGTCTTGTATATTTATAACCCCAGTACATTATTAGCACTAGTAGCCAAAGTCAAATAAATTATCACTCATGCAAATACTTAGCATAGCAATAGTTTTTATCTTGTGTGAATTTCAAAAAGTTTTATTGATACAGAATCATATGGTTTTATGTATATTATTTAGGGTTCATAGTAAGTATAATGCACAAAATAAAGGGCATGCCATTTCCAGCAGTTAGATTTAAAGATAAAAACTTGATTTCAATGTCATTCACCTTCTTTTATTAATATTCCACTTGGAAAGAAAGTCATGCCAATTTTCACAATTTTTTCTTTTTGTCATCATTTTTTTTCAAAATCCTGTGAGAAATTTAACAAAAATGTTAGTACACTGATTCCTTTGTTTTTTTGTTTTTAGTTTGTATTTTGTTTATGCTTCATCAATACAAATGAGCAGCCAGTCCTTGGCGAAATAAATGCTTTGGCTTCTTCAAAGTGAGTCAGACTAGCTTGGTAGTCCATCACTATATTACTCTAAGTGGCATATTGGCATCACTGTCAGGTGCCCTTCCTGTGTCTGGAACAAATATCTCTCCCATCAGATAAAAGCAGTCCACTTCAACATAGGGGAAATACACAATGTTTATTAAAATAGTGTCAAGTATGCTCAATCAACTGCCAGCAAACAGCTTTATCATCTGAGTGACAAATATTGCTAACAGCTGCAAGGGAAAACTATTCAGATATTCCCTAAGGAATGCATCTTCTATCAGTCTGTCTGCTCGTGTTATAAAAACTGTTCCAGATATTTATATGCAGGACCTGGCTTTTTCCAAAGAAAAAGGCAATGAAAAGGGTAGGTAAGTAATGGAAAGGAAGACAATGGGTTCTGGAATCTATTTACTTCAACATTTTTTCAGTAAAATATTTCAGAAGAAATATTCTAAATATATAATTACTTTTTGTTCCTTTTTATGGCCTCAGAGTGTTTTGTTGTCTGTTCTGTCCCCTCAAGTTCTTGCCCCTAACTTCCTGCCCACGTTGCCACCCTCTCCCCCAAAGGGCAAGTGTGGGTGAGAGAAATGAAAGCTATCTTTTCTCCTAGTGTTATTTATTCTGGAGTAGGATTTTGTAATAATTACACACTTAGTGAATTTCTGCCATGAGAACAACCAAGGACAGTGCACAAAATCAAACATAGTTTGTGAGGATGTATCAAAGGAGGACGTTTCCTGAACATACAACTTAGTCCCTCTCAATTAGCCACAAGGTCTAGAGACATTCATTACTAGAACAAGAATCAGCTCCAACTATGAGTGAGACACAGAATTTGGTTCTACCAAGGAAATGGCATATCAGAAGACGACAGTCAGATTAAAAAACTGTTATGTTAACTCTTATTCCACACCTTTAACGTTTAAGGAACAACTCATGAAAACAGCAGTCATTTCTAGATAAGAGCAAAAGTTGTGTACCCAAGAGGGTGAAGAAATCTCTCCCAGGGCACAGAAATAACTGGAGAGCTGCCTCATGCATACCTAAGCAGACCAAAGTTCTCTGCTGCATCTCTGCACCTGGATCTTTGCTCTTTATTCAGACATCCAGGGAAGGGTCTGGGATAGCCCTGTATCCTCCTGTTCAGTCTTAAGTCAAAAAAAGTGAAAATCTCTCATAACTGCAGGTAGGAGGAGACTTAATCCCAACAGGTTTTTTCAGAAAGACTGGAGGAGAGAATGGCTTTCAGTAAGAATGAGACTTAACAATCTTCCCCCTAGTAATTAAGACTGATGAATTCTAAAACAGATAAAGAGCTCAATAATCTGGTATAATAATATCAGTTCTAGCTCCTTTCACTTTTGTCTCATTTCAATACAGTGATGGGGAACAGCTGAAATCAGTGCAGGCAATCAATAATCACTTAATGCCTGTATAACAACCTGTAACAGCAAAAAGTTTTCCTCTTTCACACTTAATTGAAGCAGATATGCTATCTGATTATTTTGTTTGTCAAATGTTTGTTTTCAAACTCCTAAACCACTTGGGTATACAGAACTACTGCATCAGAAATCTGTTTTCATTGGGCCGGATTTTTAAAATGAATTTTAGGTGCTAAGAGATGCATACCTTTAATTTAGTACAATTCAAAAAGACAGCATCATTGCCAAATTTGCATCAATTTCTTAAATAAAACTGAACTAATGAACTTGAGTTAATAAATGGGAAGGGAATTGGAGACAGATGGAGAAAGCTTCTGGGATAATTTTGAAATATAAGGTGAGATCTGAAATCCTGATAGGTGTTTGTCTATGTATTTTGGCACTTAAGTGTCAGATTTAGACCTTTGCTAAAAATAAGGAGTGACTGTTCTCTAGAGAAATTGCAAATTGGGACACATCTAGCATCATTTGTCTTAAAAAAATAACTGTCTGAATTCCAAATATCTTTTCCTCACCAACAACTGCTAGGCATAGAAAATGCTAGCAGAAGAGAGCACGTCAAGAACCCAGCAAAACTCAGCTGATTGTAGCTGCAGCAGTACGAGGTCTTCCAACTCTAGATAGGAACTGGAGGGCGAATGAAGTAGTTATAGCTAGACAGATAGGGAAACCAAGATACAATGTATTTCACAAGGTCACCCAGCAGGCCAGCTACACAGCTGAGAAAACAACCCACACATCCCAGTCCTGTCCCCCCATTAGGCTGTCTACCCAGAATACGCATCTTGCATGAAAGCATTCTCCTACACGCTCT
>NW_009622939.1:13922-67567 GCF_000690535.1 Cariama cristata
TCCTCCTATAATTTTGTTTAACAACCTGCAAAAGTTACAGCGTATGTAATTCTCTCTAATATTTACAGCCTCTGGTTAAAACAATTGCAACCTATTAAAGTGTGTTATAACCTCACAAAAAATAACCTTGTACAAAAATCCTCCACAGCTTAGTATCCCTAAATCTTAACAAGGAAACGTAATTGTCAGCAGTAGTTTTCCATCTCTTCAAAGCATAAGAGCCAAACATCAGACAACTACATTTCAGAATGTAGACACACCAAGATAGAGACTCCTGTACACCGTTGCAGCATGAGTAAGACGAGGGTCAGGGACTCCAGCCATAGTTATGTAGTTGAAACACGGAGAACAGAAGCCAGGCACAGAACATAGGGTACACAATGAGATGCATGAATCTCGCAAGCATCCAATTAGTGTACGTAGTAGCATTACTACACAGCACAAACTCAGTATTAAACACTCAACATTGTGAACACATTTTCTGTTCAAAACGCTGAGAATAAAGCTAAAATACGAAGCTAAGTTAACAAATTCAGCTTCTTGCAAATTAAGATTTGCAAGCACTGCAAAAATAAGGCAAAAAGTGTGACAATAATCCTCATCTTTTTAAAATTTATTTTTAAATGAACAAGGCTACTTATACCAGCCTTCTCTCAGATCACAGCAGCATAGACAAAGAAAGACAGTTATTTAGAGGTATGTTCCAAGACAGCTAAGACTTTACAAGTTAAAACCACACTACTGCTGAACACTAATGAACAGCCAGTGCAAAGATGCTGAGAACTGTTCTGACATGCTGACTGGACAGATACATTCAAAGTCCGCAGCATTTCAAAGGACAGCACTGGGTCATGTGTACTATGAGAGCTTAGGAATGGCCAAAACATCCTGTCTTGAGGAAAAAATAACACCTGCAGTTTGCTGGCAATACAGTATATGCACAAGAAAGGGTAAGACCTACCTGTTGGGAGAAAAAACAATTTGTATTGTCTTCACAAAGTCATGTGGTTAACTCCCCAGCAGTATCTGCTTTTTCACTCCTTCAGAAACTTGTCATCATTAGTTTCTAGTCATAAGGATTTGATTCTGATTACTTTGAAAATCCTGAAGGACAATGCAGTGCGTGGTTCAGCGCACACAATTCAAGGAAGGACCATTTAATATGCCCTTAGATGTGAAAATGTTTAAGAAGCAGAATCTAATTCACTACAGAAGAAGGGTAAACCAGAAACCATGTTAGTCAGAGCAGTCCCATTTACACTGCAATTATGGACATATAGCTAACCTTGAAATTCTAAATCCATTATTCTGCATTTCTTCTACTTCACTTGCTTCCCACTGCCACCACTGTGTCTTACCTAATAATCTGATTTTATTTTTTGGACTGTTTTTTCTGCATGTATTCATTGGATCTATCACAGACGGCTCTCCCTTTGTTATTTTCTACATGGTTTTTACTTTCTCAGTCCCTGTTCATTATGTACATGGCTTTAGTTGTATACACTCAGTGTTGTCTGTACACTTCATTACCCATTTGTTGGTCTTTTACTGAAGTAATCTGGGTTTAGTCCCATTCTCTGAAGCTCCCCATGTCACTTTCCCCATTCCACTTTCAAGAAACCTGTGTCTCACCCAACCCTAACTGAATAGAATTTTCTAATGAGAGATGGCAAAATCCTGAATAAAATACTTCAGTGAAATTTATTTGTCTGCCAAAGGATGACTTCCTAACGTATTTATCATGTAATATCTAGGCTCCTATTTCAAGGATGAGAACAGTGAACTTCATGGCCGGTTTAGAGCTCTGTTCTGTGTCCTGGTTACAAGTTGCATGTACATAAGGATAGTCTCAGAGATTTGATTACACTAGGAAAGAAATTTTGCTTTGCTGTTTTATAGCCTCCCTTCTTGCAGGAAGGTCAGTGTATGAAGATGAGCCTTCCACTGTGCTCTTAGTTTAATTACAGAGAATGAAGAGTAAGTTGATGGATGACCTTCTCATGAGATCGCTCATCCTTTGGCCTCCATGAGCTTCATAAAGGATCTGGAAAAACTGTGGCAAGTCATAAGAGGAGGGATTTAATGACTTTTGTGAAAAGCAAAAATTATTATAAACCGCAAAACCTTCTAACAGCACTAGAGAAATTTCAAAACTGTTTTTATTCTTAAAGGTCCAAAGCTGACCCTGTTTTTTCATCACTTTATGATTTTATTCCTTTTACATTTCCAGTTAATAACTAAATTGTTTTTATTCCTCCAACGGCCCACATTAAATAGTACTTTGATAAAAATAAAATTAAAAAAAAAACAAACCCTGAAAAACATATTTAAAGATTTCTACATTCCCATTAATAGAAAAAGAACGTATTTTGACACTGATGAAAATTCATCAATTCATCTCTGATAGCCACTATCCCTTCAGAAGCTCAGAAACAAAGGGGACCAAGATTACAAAGCTATTTGTTACTGCACAGGGCAGCAGTGTTGGGTTCAGTTCCTTACAAGAAGAAATACGCTTGGAGCTTAAGGCCCAATTTGACAAATGTTTCTTTGTACGGCACCGCTTGCTTCAGCGGCCCTACTCCTCTCGCCCTACCTGCTCTTGCACCCAAACCAAATACAACTGTCTGTGTGGCAAACACAACCATCTTGAATGGACCATCACAACTTAGTAGGCTGCAGAGAGGCAGGTTTATGCATGCAAAAAAGCATGGATCTGCCTAGAGTAGTACTTCCACTCGAAAGACACTTGTGACACTGCACAAATCCTTCACCCTAATGAGTCAGGGCAAGGGCTTCAGATAGACAGGCTATATCCAAGACGATACTTTACTGACCTCCCCTCATCTGTCTGCCTCAATGTGGTTTGGATATGAAATACCATCCTGTTATGGTAATAGCTTTGTGGAAACAGATACCTTCCCACAAAAAGATTTTGGTTTGAATGAACTTCTGGTTTTCAAGAGAGAAATGTAAAAAACTGCTTAGATAAAGGTTAAAAAGGCAGTTACTCATAAAAGGAATTAACTCCCGATTTTTTTCCCCTCATTTTCCAAAGCCCTTAGCTTATTCTGTTATTAGAAAAAGGCAACACAATTTGTCATTTAATCACTTGGATTCGTTTTTCCATATAAGCCTTTTCTATTTATATTTGCAGCAAATTTTGATGGCAAAAATTTTACAGTAGAGATTTGCATTGTTAGCAAACCCAGAAATAATTCTGTGTGTTGACTCAAATGAAAAATAATCCTTTTTTTCAACCAACAGTTAAAATCCATAATAAAATGTTTCATTTAATACACTTGTACACGCCATACAGATAAAAGAAATGAAATATGTAACCTAATGGGTGAAACTTTCACAAAACTGTCTTTTCCTTGTATAAACAGTGTTCTTTAGATTAGAATGATTTTTCCTTAACAATCTTCTAACTTCTCAACATACATTCTCTTTTTCCCCCCTACAGTATATTTTTATGTTGCAACTAAATTTATCTGCAAGTGATGAAAAGGGTTTCCTTCCATTTGCTTTCTATATACACTCAGGAATCAGAATGAGCTAGGCTTTTGCAGATCTTTTTCAAGAAACTTTGCTAGGGTAGATCAAGCACTTAAACCAGATTTTTCCTGTATGTCCTGCCTCACATCTAGCTACCTTGAACTCCAATTTAATAGGCACTCAGTGCTACCACAGAAATAACTAAATGACCACAAAACCCCTAGTACAGGAAAATAGAGCACTGCTTTTTCAGGCATCATTTCTAGAACTGAAGTTTGAAATAATTCTCTCATAAGCCAGTTGGTCTCAAAGGAAGATTACTGAAATTTAACTCACTAGGGAGTCTTCAGTAGAAGTTCTATATGAGAAATATTTGTTGGGGAAATTGTGTTTAAAATGAACATTTTTATTATTAAGAGAGCATATAACTCTATAGGAAAAAGTACCACTAGGTCCATTTCAGAAAGACGTACTTTCCATACTTTTTTTTTCTCAGTCACATTAGGACTTGAGTTGCAAAGGAGTATATGCAAGGCCATGTTCCCTGTAACTCTTCAAAAATGTTGGAGGAGTAGGAGAAAAGCAAGAAGAATTAAGCAGACCAAATTAAGTGCATGTAGGTGGATTACATTAGCACTTTTTGACATATCAATAGCTTCTATTTTTTGGTGGTGGTGGTTTTCTTTTTTTTACTTCTATAAAATCACTGAACAGCATGACTGTCTTGTAGGTCTAAAAGTTTAAAACAGCTGGAACAGGATTTGAAAAGTAAATAGGGTTTTCACAGGGGCTGGGGGGAACTATTTTGTTGAAAATGCTGGACCTCTCATTCCCTCCTCATACAGTTTTCAATCCAAGGACACATTTCCACAAGAACAGATCTTCCCAAGAGCAACATCACACCCAAACTTGCACTGAAATGTTAATGGAGAAAAAAAAACCCACCTGCCTACTCTTTAGTAAATGTAAATTATATGTAACAGTAAGCAGTAACCCACCACACAGGATAGCTCAAGATGCACCCAATCTTCACAATCCCTTGTTAGTTGTCTACAATTCTTTATGTTTGTTACTTTCAAAATGCAACTTCCCCTTCCTACCCCCCCAAGAAAAAAAGATAAAGAAAATAGCATCTGCCATTTTGTCATTGATTCTCTTTAAGAAACTCTGCACTTTATTAATCTCTGTCAAGCATTTGGAAGCAGGCATTCATACATCGCAACAATTGAATCCAACTCCATAGGCAGTGCCAATTCTTCTCCAACACAAGGGTGACATGCTACACTGCTCATAGGTCATCTAATCAGCAGCGAAATAAAGAACTGCCAGACCTAATAAAATGTAAGCTCTCCACCTGAATGAAGTGTGCTGCACATACCACCGGGAATTGGTGTACTAAACATGCACTGCAACGTTTAGAAGCCTGACTTGAAACTCATTCCAACTTAAAGGTTTTCATTTTAACGAACTTGTTTCTGTTTACACAGAGGCATTTTGCTTTGCCGTCACACCATGGCATGGGAAAATACAGCAGGCTAAGCAAACAAAGATTTGTAGTCATGCAATTTAATGTAAGAACAGAGAAAATATATATATACAGAGCTATATTTTCCCTTAGATACTCAGGTACAACTTCCAGTGGGTTTTTTTGTTGGTTTTGTTTGGTTGTGGTTGTTGTTGTGTTTTGTTTGGGTTTTTTGTGGGTTTTTTTGTTTGGGTTTTTGTTTTGTTTTGTTGGTTTTTTTGTTTGGTTTTGTTTGTTTGTTTTTCAAGTCAATGGATATTTTGGACTAAGCAAAGGGCAGAAAGTGGGTCAGAGTCATAACCGGATAAATGTAAACAACCAGAAATTAACTCTGAACTCCTCATTCTTTACAGAGCATGCCAGGAAGATATAGTCCTGCTAACAGAGGGCAGAAGAGGCCTTTAGCAAGAGAATCCAGCTCCCAAAGAAATGCTGACACCATCTGAAATATATGTTGATCATGGAGAGTCCAAGACCCATCTGAGTGGCTCCGAGAAACCTGTTGGCAGCTAAGGCCTGCAGTGAGGAAGGAAACAGGCCTAAAAATTAAGGCAAACAAATTTCCAAATTGTCTTTTTCTTTGCAGCCCTCCTGCCACAGCATACCCAAAGGTCAATCCCTTCAGCAGGCAACAATTAAAAGCCGAAGCTTTTGTCTTTTCAATAGCCCTAGTGAATGATTTTGCTTAAGAGCAATCTATGATGCTCTCAAGCAGAGGATTTAACCGCAGCTGTTCTAGCAGCTACAGATTCTCTCTTTAACCTGATTCTTTTTTTTTATTAGTTCTTCTTTATCTGTTTATTGGTCCAGGGAGTACAAGGTTGGAATTGAATGAGAAACCCACGGGAGTTTCAGTCTCAGTCAATGTAATTTTCCTCTCTTTAGAGATTAAGCACAAAGCCAATTGCTCTCCAGAGTTCCTTAAGCTCTCATTCACCTACGAAACCACATTCATCATCTTCATCTCTACATTCTTCTCACCTAACACACTGGCCCTTCAAGTCCTATAGCCTCCGCTTTTTCCCCCCAAACTTAATGAGACTCAAGAAACTTAAGTACTGTTGGTTTTAAAAGGCAGCAAAACATACAGAAACAGCTTTTACGTACATGAATTTCACATTTAATGTGCATATCAAAAGGACATGAGGAATCCCACTAACAGACAATTAAGCAGTCACAAGTGGGAGGAAATTTAAGTGAACCAGAAACCATATTAACTTATTCGTGGACACTGAATTCTTCAATAGGTCTTTAGAATTGTTCCAGGAGTGAAAGCTGGGGAATGCAATAGAATCATAGAAACAGTCAGTAAATGAAAAGCAGTGAAGAAAACTCATACTGACTTTGGAAATGGAGAAAAATGGATACTGTGCCCTCTCAGGTAACCTATAACACATGCAGTCTGCAGGTAAGACAAGAAACAGTCCCCAAAAGATTAATGCAGACAGGATGAGTATCTATTCTTTATATTCTTGTAAAGAGGACAAGAAAAAATCACCACAAATTCCAGGAGAAAAATTCTGACTAGACACTAGAAAATCTTATTTAAATCTGGAACAAGAAGTGCACGTGCAAGTTGTGGAGCAACATAACAGTAGGAATATTCATTGTGGGAACAGGCTTGATAAATATTTGTCAGGAAAAGCACAAGTATTAGAGTGAAAGGATGGGCTAAATAACTTTGAGGTCTTGTCAGCACTGTTCTACTATGACTTAAAACAGTCACCACGTGTTGGTTGGCCAGCCACTCTAATAAGCCTGAAACACCTGTATCAGAACAAAGCAAAGCATGTAACTGCAGGCACATCTTCAAGAAGATATTCTCACATTTAAATTGTTGCAAGCAAAACCTCGAAAGAGATCTCACCGATGCACAGGATAAAATAACACATAGAATTCTCACTAGTATAATGGACAGATGCTTACACAATTTCAACTGGTACAAACAGGACAAGAATCAGTAGGTAATATTACAAACATCTGCAGAAAGGCTTTGCAGGATTCCTAACAACAACTGTTAGTGCTGGCTACTTACACATCAGATTTATTTTTTTTTATTTTAAAGCTACTACAAAGTTTACTGGGTTCCCATTAATCCCTTTAGCAATTCTTACTTCAGGTATGCAGATATACTACATTGAGTCATAAATCAGTAGAGCAGTTGGGGTTTTGTTAGAACCAGTGTTTCCTTTCCAGCACATGACATTTCCACTCACTTCTCTCATAGGTATTCTGATTCCAGCTGTCCATGTTTCTGTTCTCACCTGACATTTAGCCGATCTGAGCCCCTGAAAGAAAAGGATTCCCCACTTGTGCTCTTACCTTCACTGACACTGCAAAGAGCAGAGAACAAGAGACAAGCACATTGCTTATCATCTTCTTGCTGCTGGGGAGACCTCTTCATAATATGCTTTATCTAAGCACCACCTACACTTTAGTTGCACAAACCCCATCCATCCTAGTCTGTGTCATCAGCTTGGGTTAGAACTTCCATGAAAGACTCAGCTGATTAAGCTCAAACAAACTCCAGGGTAATCAATGGACATACTCTAGACAAGCTTTAGGCCTTTGCTGGGACAATCAAGCATACTGTGTTTTAGCTACTCTAAAAAAGCATGAAGCCCCTAGCATCACTTCGATATTTGAGCCAGACTGCAGATGGTGTCACTGGCTGTTCTCATAAATGACAGCTTTTAGCTGGCCAGAGGTTTTTTTCCACCACATTTTGACTTCATGCACCATTCTGGACATAGCTTTTCATCATTTGCAGATTTGACATGAGGTCTCCAAGCATGCTCCTGCACTGATATACTGTGATTGCCTGGAACACATGTGCTAACACAAACAACATAGGATTTGGTTCTATGACATCTGTAACTGTCTTTTCTTCAGGAACTGGGTATTCCCTCCTCATTCAAATGCCTGCTTAATCAGAACACTTAGTCAAAATATATGAGATTTTAAGTTTATTAATGTAAAAATGTCTCTAGAGCTCAATTTATATCACATTATAATTTACTGCATTTTAAGCATGTGCAACAACTATTATTCATGCAATCAGAAATGTTTTCCTGATTGCATTTATGCAGTTTTCAAACATGTATTATGACTGACCTTATTAAATATGCTGAAGCACCACTTACACAAAATCATACAAAAGCACAGTTCCTCAACTGAACCTTCAAGTACCACTTAAAAGCATGAATCAGTGCTAATTGCTTCACATTTATCATCTCTGAAATCACAGTACAGGCAAGAGTTCTCAAATAAACAGCTGTGTAGGTCACCGAGTGGCAACAACTTGCTAGGCAAGTTATTTGCTCCCTACCCACCCCCAGCCTTTTTTTTTAAAAAAAAAAAAAAAAAAACCACTCCTTTTCAGCCAAATAATCTGAAGTTGCAGAGAACATGTTCTTTCTCATCACCTGTATGTCTACTCTGAATTCATAAATACTCAATCAAAACACAGTAAAATCATCACCTTATGATCTAGAACCCTAAAGTTCAGATTCTGAACAGTGCCATGTACTTCATATGCTGAAATTCTGAGACTGCATGTATTCTTGGTAATTTATTGTATGCCAAATAGTCCAATGTAGTGTTTTTAATGTGTGTTCATTCCAAAACAAAATGATTCAATTAACGTTTGTATGTTAAATAAAAATCAAAAGGAGTAAAAGTCAACAAATTCTTTAGAAACATATGCCCTTTTTCTTCAGTAGGCAGAAATATACTACAGAACTTGATTGCCCACAACTTTCATCCTCGTACAGTCAATGACCCTTTCAAAAGAGATGCCATAAACCTCTTTTGAATTCAATTGGGGAGTGTTTTAAAACTGCTTTTAAAAAGGTGTAAAGCGGTTCCATGTAATTGTGTCTCCCAACCTCTAGCTATTAAGGTCACCCCATGTTGAGTCCCAGCAGAAACATTCTGAATTATACGTTTTCTGAGTGACATCAGTTTACATTACGAAAGGATCTGGTCCACTGTTGTGTTATTTGTTGGGGTTTTTTTTTGTAAATATATTAGCATTCATATATCACTTGAATATTACTTATGAAGTGGAATGCTTGAGAACTACATCTGGGGACATCTACTTGAGCAGATAATCAACAGCTGGGCTTTGGGAATCAAGATGTGCAGAAACACTATGGTGTTAACAGCTGGAAAGAAAACAGAAATAAATAACAACCATCCTAGAAATAAATTTTCAGAGCAGACAGGACAGTAGAGACATATTATTTTTGCCTGGAGGCCGTACCCGAGTTTGAGGAACCCAGTATGTGGATGCCTGTGATGTACAAAGACCTTGATTTGAGAGAGACTGAGCGCCTGCCACTCCCTTTCCCATTAAATGGCACACAGGAGCCTATGCACTTCTACTAATCGTATTCCCACAGTGCAGCTATTCTCTCCACTTTCCTCACCAAACAAGACTATCATGAAGACAACCTATTAAGTTTGGACAAAGGCAAAGGACTCCTATGAGAACAGTGCTTGGACAATATAGAGATGGCATGTCTAACGCACTACCCTTCCTTTTGTCAAAGGGCTTTGACAAAAAAAGAAAGCTACACCCCAAATGATCATCATGATAGACTGACTACAGTCACACATTTCTCCCCAGTGCACAATGAATAGAGAGAAAGAAAAACCTTGAATGTGTTTATGCAATGTATTTCAACTACCTGTGTCCCCTGCACCAATCACATACACTTGAGCTGGACTGAGCACCAAAATCATTACAGATGCACAAAGACGGTACTAGAGGCAGGGTGAAGCAGCCTACGTTGAACTCTCTGATACTGAGCCAGTCTGGTTCCTGCTTCTGAGCTGCATTGCTGTGTGAAACTTGCATCTATTTTGGAGCTGAAACTGTAGGGTGGTGATTAGCATATTAAGCCTGGGCTACTTAACCCAGCTATTATTCCCTACAAGAATCCATCCCAGCCTCGGCTGTTCCTAAAGCTCCCTTCTTTTGTTTGCTGCCAAACCCAGTGGAGCTGGCACATGTCACGGCTGCCATCAGCATCACTGCAGACTCGTGTTAAGATGTTCATGTCTTCCTTGCTTCCACAGAGGTTTATTCATCTCCTTAAATATGTCAGCTTTCTTCCCAGAAACTTGCACAATTCAGAAGCAAGGTCAGAAAGGCCTCTGAAATTATTTCAGGCTAAAGTTTTTCAGAGAGTAGAATAAGGCCTTCTGTATATAATTACGAGCCCTCCAACTCATTTGTAGTAGTGAGGAAAAAACCAACTTATCCCTCTTCTCTGCTGTCAAAAAGGACAGAATGAGAAAAGATGACCATGGTTGTGGTGTGAGTCCAAGAAAAGATTACTATATTCATAGAGATACTTTAAAATAAAGAGCTACCATCACAAGTGAAGTATAATGGTGGCGAGGGGGAAGCTGAATGGGGGTCAGAAAGCTAATTTTACTTTTGCTTCAGTTTTTCCTGATTTATAAAATGGGAATAATACAGTGAAGGCACTTTGGAACTGACTGGTGAGCAGTAATATTTTAAAACTGGGAATTACTATTCTGCTTTAAGATTAGAGGTAAAATGTGGCTTAAAATGAAGAAACATTAAGTTGATTGACAGAGTTATTAATATTCTCACACTTCTTTGACTTACATAATGTGATATGTAGCTCTTGCAACCTAGAACAATACACGTCTGATTTATCTTCATAAATCATTTTATTTTTAGCTATAACAGTAAAGTAAACTACCTAAGAGTAATAAAACCAGGCCTGAATGATACCAAATCCTCACTTCTAAGACAATTTGATAATAAGACACAAGTCAAACTTTTTCCTAGAGTTGTTTAAATGACAATTAACGTCACTTAACTAATGCTAACAATGCTACAAAAGGAATGGGAAAGCAAAAGGTGAGGAATAAGAACAGCAAATTCAAAGCAAGAGGAAGTTGAAGAGGAATAAACCAAATGGCAAGAAGATGTTTAAAAAAAAATAAAAGAGGTAGAAGAAGTCTACTCTGAAATGTTGGCTCTGCTTAATGGCACTTACTCAATACAGAATATGCCCAGATAATATGCTGCAGTAATAAAGACACTAGGGTTCATAACATGCATCTTTTTTGGCATTTTGCTGAAATGGTAAAGTCACCGGTGCGTTAAGAGAGGCTTCAAACTAGTGATACCATCTTTCTCCATCACATATAAAATCATTATATTCTTTTCAGCAATAATGAAATTCCTCTTATAATGATTTTTCCTTACTCTTGAGAGCATAATTTCTGTCTCTGAAATGTTTCCCTGAAGAAACAAAGCCAAAGCAGAGTTTTGCCTTAGTTACCTTTGTCAGTGCATTTACCTTGGTAATATTTTCATATAAAAGTTCATTTTAGATTAAGTTCATAACCATAAACAGTTGTCAAATGTATCCAGTCCTCGGGTAACAAGCTGCTTCAAAGTTTGGGGATGCTTTTTTCCCCTCAAATTCAATCTGCAGTCAGAAATAGGCTTGAAGTGATGCACGGTTAGACTGGTTGAAAATTTTCTATAAAACACACTTTGATTGAAAGTAACATTTTTGATAATGCGCTGTTTCTTAAATACAACATCTGCTGTCCTTAAAAAATGTGAATGTTTTGGTTTGCCAAAACATTTGGAAGAAACCTTTCTATTCACAGTTAGAGAAGACTTCATTAAGAAAAATTTTCAGTCTTTCCACAAAGAAAAAGAATATATTCAACTTGGTTCTAAAAATTAATAAAAAAATATTTATGGTTGGAAAGATGAGAAGAAGGAAATTCTACTGAGTCTTTACTGAAACCAGAGGTCCTTATTATATAAGGAAAATATTTCCTAGTATATCACTCACTACAGCTCAAAAAAGAGATTCGATAGCTATGGTGTAACAAGGAATTTTTTCAGAAATTTTTAAGAAATATTTTTAAAAAAATCTTTCTCTGACATATTTTGTTCCAACTCTTAAGTAAAGCTAAGGGCAGAAAAATATTGGTATGTTGTGCTGTATAAATTATGATTATATTAGATATCAGGAAGAAATTCTTCACAGTGAGGGTGGTGAGACACTGGCATAGGTTGCCTAGAGAAGTTGTGGATGCCCCAACAAGGCAAGGAAGAAACTTCTTAACACACAATGTGAGTCCAGAAGCAAGTCTCTGAGCTCTGCTAAATTCAAGAGCTCTGGTTTTGCAGATGTCAGCAGGAAGCTAATATCAGCCTTTCATCACAACAAAGATGCACTGCGCATTTGAAATGGTTTTCATTATCCTGAATATATGTTAATCTCCTTAAACATAAGATAGATCAAACAACAGAGATTCATCGTCACCTCAAAGACAGAGAATTCCCAGACTGTAAGGGAAAGTGTTTCTGAGGCTTTAACGTACAAGAAGAGAGACTTAATGTTCAAAAGATGCTGCTAAAACGGCAATGTCTTTTTATGCTTACTTTTCATGAAGCTGTTTGCAGGGCAAAAAGCTTTCTTTGCAATGGTTTCTAACAGCTGTAGGATGTCTCAGAATTTTTCAACCCTGTAATAACACAAGGGAAGGAAATTATTTTGTGATTTTTTTTTCCCAGCTCCTCATTTTCCTCATTCTATTAATCATCTCTTATGTATGACACTACTGCAAAAACCCCATTTAGAAAGCCAAATGAAGCCAAATAATATTGGCAGGCAGTCATACATATCGGTCATTTGTGCTTGACACATTTCAAATGGCATGGTTCCTTTGAAGTTTTGCTCGCTCAGAGGATTCAGCAAATGAACATGTTTTCAAAAACTATTCGGCTCTTATTAACAGTACTTAATAAGCAGAAATAATAATGTTACTAAAGAGGACAACTCCTTTTTGTAAAATAAGCCAAAACAAACACTATCACCTTACCACTTAGTGTTGTGTATCATTTTAGTTTGTTCTTTCATAAATTTTACATATCTTTGATATTGATACCAGGTTTCAAGTCATGTTAAATCACTTTTAACAGCCATTAACTATTACTGCTAAAAAAAAGTATATCCTCCATCATATGGCAGAGTCACTTGTGCCTTCAAAACTCCCACACAAATCCAGGAAGACTTCACAATGATTCAGGCCTAGCACCTATGCACATTCTGAATTTCCTTTTGTTTATGCCAAAATGAAGAAAGAAGGTTTCACTGCTTTCCCCAAGCGAATGAGACAGTGCCCAGCTTCTCCAGGGAAAGCCTGCATGAGGTTATGGTTCTCTTTTCCAAGCATAAAAAGCTAAATGCCATGCTTTCTTCATCAGGAAAAAATTACTACTGCACACTCAGGGAGATCTTTTCCTTCTTGAAACTCAATGAAACCACAGATTAAAGGTATGTCTGTACAGAATATAGGTCACAAATTCAGGTAGGAAAGCTTCTCAACTTCATTGAGAGCTGAAACAGTAAGCTTAACACCAAAATACACATTGCATATGGAAGATATGGAGCCTGCTTTCCTTTGTTGATCAATTTGCATATGTGCACACAAAGGAAAAATCAGTTTTGTTGGTCATCTGACAGTTTTCCGAGTGAAATGGCATGTCTTATAGCAAAGAAAATCTACTGTAGGAGAGAGGGAAATTTCAAAGGCCCTTAGGAGTACTAGAGTACAAGCACTAGCACTGGATATAGTAACTTCTGATGACCAGAGGACGTAGCCTGCTCTGTATTTCTGCAGTGTCCTCAGATTTACTTTTCTGCCCTGTTATGGGAATACTGCACGTCCTGTGAAGCTTGCAGCAATATGCTTATACTCAACTAGCAGTTTTCTAAATTGCCCATTGAACAACACACAGCAAGGTTGTTTTATACTTTGCATGTAGCACAGGCTGCAGATACATCAACATTTCAAGATAAATACACTTAGAAATACTACATAGAAGTTACATGACATATTCTACTGGAAAAATATGCAAATTATTTCAACTTTCTTGCTGGACTCTAACAAGTTTCTACTTTCAAAAAGCTGCTTTATATATGTACATCCCTTTTAGGTATTTTTACAAGGACTTCTAATCATTCAGCTGCATCTTCTACTTTCAATTCCATCAGAGGAAGATTTAAGAGGGACTGTAATTATGATCTGTAGGAATGACACTGGGCTGGTAAGTCACTTTTCAAGAGCTGCCACCGAATCCTGGAAATTAGTTGAGAACAGGTCTCTGAATTGCCTCTAGCCCTGTGGGAATGCACACAATGAGACTGAACAGCTTGTCCATTTTACTGCATCAGATAATTCTGTGCTCAACATATTCATTGCAGAAAAACCCAACACAGATTTGACTTATAAATGGCTACAGATCACCTACAAACACAGTAAAAATACAGTTAATTATATTACTCTATAATTCTATGTTAATATTCTTCATCTGTATCAGTCATGTTTATTTGGACATAAATGATCTCACATTGTTTTTCCATGAACTGTTCTAACAAACTGCTTTGGTATAGATCCATTCATCTTCAGTCAGCAGGCAGGTTATCAAAAATGTTATGCACTGCATTTGCTATATACCTCCTGTGTTTTCCTAATATTATTTTTGTAAGCTACTTTAAAATACACTTTGCCTCACATAGCTTTAACACCAGACAAACTTGTCCTATTTAATTCCATTTTAGCCAAACCACAAATTCACAAAAATTTTCACCCAAGTTTTAGGCTCTTACTAAGATAATATTCCAGTTGTTTCAGGCAGAATTTCTGTTCGGATGAGATTAGTTTTTAAAAAACCACAACCCAAAAATCCGTCTTGCACTTATTGTGATAGAATATGGTCAGTATACAATAAAGGATAAACAAAAATTAAGTTGTTAGTTTCTCTTATATCCTACCAGCCAAATGCAGACCAGAAGCAGTGAATGCAGGGGGGAAAAAAAGAAAAAAAAATTAAACTGGAATACTCTGAGGTTTATTATTTCTAAATTTCAGAGGCAGTAAGTCTTCTAAGCATACCATTTAGCAGCCTGGTTGTAAATGAATGAATGGCTGTACCAACTGGTTACCCCTCTACCAAAATTCAGCCATCAGAAAACATAAAGGCTCCATTCTAAGGGTCCTTAGAGAAGACATTTCTGTGGTGCTGATCTGAAACTGCACAAGATCAGAGTCCTCATAGTCAGCACATTTATGGAATACAGTGGAAAATTTGCATCCCTGGCATTTAATTCTCTCCCTCCTTCTGACTTGCTGTAAAACTTAGCAGAATATAACCCATAACAGACATAAGCACTATGTTCATCAACTGGATTACGATGTGTGCTGGACACACAATACACAATCCTTGTGTTCTTGGAGCAAACACTGCAATCTCCACAAAATTTTCATCGCTGGAAGAAGTGGAAAAGTTTAGATAAAAGGCTAAAGACACACACCACAGATACAAAAGATCTTTCCACAGAAAAAAATAAAATACTGTTCTGTCAGTTCACTTTTTTCATATATGGTATGTGCAGACTTCAAAACAAAACAAACACAACAAAGTCTCCTACCCCAAGTTTTGATTTCACTGAAGCCAATTGCTTTTTTCCCCCTCCTCTTTAAATTCTTCTATTCAGAAACAGAACTAAAAAAATTCACCCTTGCTGCTTAAGCTGATCCTGAGAAGTACTCAGCTTCCTTAATTGCAAAATTTAACAAGATTTATAATTATTCTGCTTTTCTAGATTACATTTATTGAAATCTAGTGCAAGAGCAGCAAATGATCCACAGAGAAGACATCAGGGAAAAACGTAAGGACAACAAACTCTTCACGAAGAAAGTGGACTCAGTTACTGGTTAAGCCCACTCTTCTGAATAATACCTGAATAAATCTATAGGAAATTTAGTGTCTATACCTCCAGATGTGAACTCTGTAACTCAAAAAATCTTGCAACAATGAAATCCATTACTTAGTCATTCAGATGATACAAGAAAAAAGAATGCAAGAAAAAAAGTCTTCTAAAAATCTTCAAATCAGTGCTATCAACTGCCAGAGAACAGATCATTCCTTTCTCGTTTTCATCACATCCAAATCTCATGACCAACCTATTCATTCTGTTCAGCTCCCCAGTAAATTTGGGATTTCTACCTTGAAAGAGTTAGATTCCAGCTGTAATATCCTCAGAACTGTAAAGTTTCAGAAGCTTGTTCTAAAACTGTCCTTTTGAACATATCATTCTTGTCCTGCTGTACCTTGGCACTATATAAATCTTACCACAGCTAGCAGTAGTGCTGCAAAGAGCTGACTAAGCACAGAGCACAGTACTCTCTACATATCCAATCTGTTATAAAGCCTCTTTTTGATCTCCACATTGCTTTTAAGCAGACTATTTAAACTATTGATTCTCTTTCCCACAATCCAATTTTATTTAAACTGAGGATTTAAGAGAGCCAAATAACTCTTTCTACCGACTGTACAAAGTTTTGCATCTGTTATGCTGGAAAAAAGGCTGGGTCATGGTGGGCAACCCTCATTCACTGTTAATAATTCACTTGTCATTACACATAGCACTTTTAAAAAAATTTAAATTGATATAATTGCAGTAGGCAAGAAAACAGGAAACAGCACACAGCTTTTAGAGATATTCACAGGCTATTCAAGATGTTGAAGAACTGCACAGAAGCATTTTGAACTATTATTACAAGTGCTTTCTGTTTTTTTTCATCCATTACATTCAGCAGTAAGTAACCAACTGTCAGCTTTTGCAAGACTGTTCACAGGGGTAGGGATGCTAATTCTATGACCTAAAGAGTCTATTGAGGCAAATCTCTTGAATGTAGAGAGGAGAAAACAATCCAAAGGAATACTTCAGTGTGTTATGATGCAGGAAAAAAAATAATCCAAAATACAGAATAAATGTTTTGATTAAATTAATGTTTTCTAATACACTTTAAAAACGATGCTTTAAAATTAAATCTATTTCTATGCAAAAAAAAAAAATAACCCAACTTTTGATACAAGTTTCACACATGTATCTTCTGTTTGGTTTAAAGTAACTCTCACATGTACTAGGATTCAAACGTTGGGACACATACAGAAAAGTCATTGCAAATAAAGACAACTCAGAGAGTAGAGCAGGAAACTTCAAACTGTGAACCAGATGGCTGCTCCCTAAGAAAGGAAGTCTCCTCCTCAAATTTTCCTCCAAGTTATTCTGTCCAATTAGAATGAGGTTTCCCTGTCAAAATAACAGAGTTTGGAAACATGTATTGTGGGATCAGTACAAAACTCCTAGAGATTCAACAAAATGTCCTTTGTCTTCAGGGAATTCCTTTCCCACTTGGTATAGCAGTGTCAGGCTGTTAATGGTCTTATTGAAACATTTCTTTCAGATTACACGACTCAACTCTTCCTCAAAGGTTGTGGGTTTGGTGTTGGGTGATTTTAAATTCTTAACTGTTATATGACATTACTTTACACCTAGATACCTCCACGTTTGATATCAGAAAATGAGAAAATATAACAGAAACTTTTTCATAGTAGTCTTGCCCCAGACTTGCTCTGATTTTCATTACAAGGACCATCCACTAAGACTTTTGCAAAAGGCCTGCAAATTGTTAACTGCTTTGCTTCCAGATACTATATGCAGTATAACAGATACAGCAATCCCACCATCTCATGAAAAATATTGTATGTATCAGCAAGACAGTACTTTCAGCCTTACTAACTCCAAATATCAAAAGAGAGAAGCTACTACAAAAATTAAAGAAGAGTGATTCAAAAAGGAATCACAAAAAAAATATGATTATGGCATTAAGAAAAATAAATGTGTGAGCCCAGCAGCTTCTGACTTACGGGTTCCTAACTTTTTCTACACAGTCTTGAAAAACTTGAAAGATGAGAATCAGATATAACCAAATTACTCTAGAAACAGGACATTAAAAAGAAATTACCTTCTGCAAGTATCTAGTGCTCTTACATACCATATTGTGTCTTCAGGCACTCAGACTGGCTCTGTGCAACTAATTTATCTCTAAAAGCACAGAAAATACTTTTAGATAGTTACACTACCTTTGAGCCATAGCATAAACCTCAAAAGCAAACCAGCTGACCTGTACACTCACTGGTTTGGATTGATTTAACTTCAGAATCTCTGAAATGTCCTTGGTTGTGTGATGGAATGTGTTCAATTGTGCATTTGCATTTCAGCACAGTGTTCCATGCTAATGCTTTTCTGGCCTCTTCTAGAAGAATTTCAGAATGGCTGTTTCTGATTGATTGTTCAATTTAATTTACACTAGAACACTACCAAATTATTTTGCATTTAATTTTATTTTATGAATACAAACATATAACCAGACATTCAGATAAACTGATTTTGGAATACACTAGAACAAGGATTTTTGATAAAAATATTCTAAGCTGTTGCTGCTAAAATGTGTTGTTCTTTTCAGGGGGAATTTGAAAGAGTAAAATAATCTGTTAAAGAGCATATAATGTCCTAATAAGAAGTAAACCACTTTTTAAATGTCATTCTGCACATTAGAAAATCAAATCTCTGAAATTCTCAGCAGCAATTGCATATACTGGATTATGGAACTCTACTTATTAGACAAATGGGGTACTCAATCTGTCAAAACTTACTTTCAAGTTCATTATGTCAGAAAATTGCTCTTCCTGAAGCATTTAAAGCAAACTTCTGACACACTGATGAAAATAAAAAAATAACTTTTTTTGCTTTGAAATTCTTACTCTCCAGATGGTGTAGAAATATGGAACATAACCATAAAACTACATGTTTACAAAGCACGTGAACAGAAGGATTATAGCATTAATGAATTCTACTTTTCACCATCTTTTTTTTTTATTTTAAAAAGTGAAATATATTTTCCAACCCAGCTTCTCATTTCTGATCCATTCTTTTATTCTTTAAAAATACATAAAAATGCCAAAGATTCCCCCCCCCAAATAACATTACCGTATAAATGAGGAAAAGCCAGCAGGTATAGTCATTGATTTGAGAGCTACTTTGCTTTTAGAATGAAGTGAACCATTATCTGAACAAAGTTGTAACCTAATGTGTCCAGTAAGCAGCTTGATTATGGACAACACCTTCAAATTAACAATGGCTCAGATAACAAAATGGCAAAGGATGAGAACTGACAGTGAAAAAAAGTGTAGTTCAGATGTTTCATATTCAGATCCCAACTGAATAATCTTCACTCTCTAGAGTAAGGCTGTGTCTTGCCCTCCAGGTCTGTGTTCTCCTTAGAGTAGCGTTGTCCCTTTGACCTGCCATCCCAAGTCTATACTTTGATATGCATAGAGTCTCACTTAAGAACTTAATAGTGCCTCTGGCTTCTCCACACATGCAGTGTTTTTAAGTCAGTATTTCTGGGCACACTCAGGCACTTGCTCCAGTCTAGACATGTAAATAGTGAATCCAGCATCTCTGAACTACAGATAAGGTTATCAGATGGCAATGCTCACTTTAGCCCATTAATATCTGAACCCCACCCCTGATATCATGCCATTTCCCTCCGTGCTGTAGAGTGGAGAATTAAGTACACTTTTACATGCTGAGTTCCTGTGTACTTTTCCTATCACGAAACCCAAGGGTCACCAGGGCATGACAGAGAAGAGAATGCTCTGCTCCTACCCTCTTCCCAATATATTTCCTCCTGTGGCCTGCTTGTTAAGGATATCTTGCTACGGGAGAGGGAAGGTCACATTCTCTCACATTTCCCACTGGAGATCTACATTTCTTTGTCCTCTTTTGCAAAATAACTAGATTATTTATCTTTCAAATGGAAGATCACTACTGCATATTAAATATCAAGATTTATTAAATTCATAAGCTAGCACCAGTCTCTTCCGTGTTGCTGACTGCCTCTTGAGTACACCAGCTGCACTCATTTATATTCTATAATATCTACAAATCCTTTTAGCCACTGGTTAGTGATAATTATGTCAGATGACCCCACGAAGCTTCATGTTTATCCATCCACAAGTATTTATCCCCCCCCAAAAAAAAATCCCAAAACAAGACAGATTGACATGACCATATCTTTTCAGGACATACAGAATTCCCACTTGGTGCAGCATGTTAAATGCTTACTTTGTGCCCACACTTATTCAGAAATAATTTAGATGTTATAGGAACTTCAGAGCACATATGACTGCTGTAATCCAAATGTCCGAGAAAGGAAGAGAGGGAAAAAGACCAATCTGTTATAACAAAAGAATCTGTGAAACAATCCAAAAAATCTGTAAAGAATGCTTAGCAGAAAAAGCAAGAATAAAAGGGCACACAACTTGAGTGGACTCAAGTAATGATACTTTCTTCAGCCAGTGTAAATAGGGACACAATTTGATACCTCTGGAATATTAATGAGTTTAGGACTTTTCGTGTTTACTGTACTAGAGTCATGCACTAGGTGGATCTTTCCCCAAACCAAAGTGAATATAGCTCCAGACCTGAGACTTTACTCAGGAGCTGGACATTTAGATGCCTTCCATGTCTTGGACCACCCTTTAATCCTTTCACAGTTTGACTAACACAGTTAACTACATTGCTGAAACAGTCAACAAATAGGATGGAAAAACCTTCAAAAAACACTGGCCGTCTTAGTAACTTCTGGATGTAGAAGCACTACAGAGACAATCTTTCAATAGAGATTCCTATACATTGAAGTTGGCATTGGGTCTGTCCCATGGCAAAATATATGTGAATTTCGAAGCCTGAAACTCTTTTTTTTAAAAAAAATTTTAACAGCTTTTTTCTCATCATACAATAAAGAGATTTAGGTAGTTTCTAACAAGACACAGATTGATTCTTTGGTGAGTAAGAAAATGGATTACCGCCAGTTTTCAAGTATATTTTTGATAATACATTTGAAAAACATTCCTTTAATCTGAAGATTAACAACAAAAGAAATTTCACTAAAACAAAAGAGGAGTATAGAGAGACTGCTTCATCCAGGAGCTCCGCCACAAGGAGTCTCAGATCTGTCTCTCTAGAATTGGGCTTGCACAAAGTCACACGCACAAATCCACTAACATTAATGATGAGTCTAATAGCTGTCCCTTAAGGGTTATTTGGTTGTCCCATATAGAAGAGATAATGCCGATGAATCAAGGATGCTACCATGATGCTGGTCAATGACAATACCTCCTGCACACAGCTGGCTAGAAATATTACTTTAAGTATCCATAAGAAAGTCTCTTTATGAACAGAAGCTTCTGTGTAAAACGATGTTCTCTTGAAAATAAAATCTTTATCTTAGATATGTTATAACATGGAAAAGACTATGACAGTCATAGAACACAGTGAAAAAAATTCTGTCTCATTTTGCTGCTACATGTGAGTGGAGCTGCTGGAAGCTCTTGCAGATTGCAGGTTCAAGCTATGAAGAAACAGACATCTGGAGATACTTTCATGAAATGCCAAGTCTACCATGTCCACCCAAGCAAGTCTCTCAAATGTTACATAAAGGGTATCAGCAATGCACAGCCATGGTTTTCTCCCCATCTCCAACATGCTAACCAAAATGCAAGATTATTAACAAGTCTTCACTGTGTGCCAGCCAGTAAGCAACTAGCTAGAATCAGTTCACTTGTCCCTTCCTCCCCAATTAGAAGACATATTCTCCAAAAATGGCTCCCTAAGACTTGTAAGTATTTTGGACAAAACTGGCCTTCATGGAAATGACCATAGACAGATTCCCCTCCACAGCTTTGTCAGAGCTGTACACTCAGGTGTCTCTATTCATCATGCTGTTATATTCTAAATTCTTGATGGTAACAAGTGACTTGAGGCTATTACAGATATGTTAGGGCTTCCTTACATAAATGAAACCTGGGAAAGTTTAGTAAGATGAATCTGATCATTATCAAAATGGACCCGAGGCAAATCAATACTTGTTACTTCACCAGATTTGGAAGAAAGGCGGCAGAGAGGAAGAAAGGCGGCAGAGAGGAAGAAAGGCGGCAGAGAGGAAGAAAGGCGGCAGAGAGGAAGAAAGGCGGCAGAGAGGAAGAAAGGCGGCAGAGAGGAAGAAAGGCGGCAGAGAGGAAGAAAGGCGGCAGAGAGGAAGAAAGGCGGCAGAGAGGAAGAAAGGCGGCAGAGAGGAAGAAAGGCGGCAGAGAGGAAGAAAGGCGGCAGAGAGGAAGAAAGGCGGCAGAGAGGAAGAAAGGCGGCAGAGAGGAAGAAAGGCGGCAGAGAGGAAGAAAGGCGGCAGAGAGGAAGAAAGGCGGCAGAGAGGAAGAAAGGCGGCAGAGAGGAAGAAAGGCGGCAGAGAGGAAGAAAGGCGGCAGAGAGGAAGAAAGGCGGCAGAGAGGAAGAAAGGCGGCAGAGAGGAAGAAAGGCGGCAGAGAGGAAGAAAGGCGGCAGAGAGGAAGAAAGGCGGCAGAGAGGAAGAAAGGCGGCAGAGAGGAAGAAAGGCGGCAGAGAGGAAGAAAGGCGGCAGAGAGGAAGAAAGGCGGCAGAGAGGAAGAAAGGCGGCAGAGAGGCTCTTTTCTGATAATAATCTTTTGGTAAGTTGTGCAGCATCTGCTTAAGATTGCCAGGGAGTAGGCTTTGTCACGACAAAAGCATATAGTTATCAAATTTCTGGAAACTTAAAGATCCACCATTTCCAGTTTCAACTTCCAAGTGCTTGCCAGACTTAAAAGTACAAATTATTGATTATTCATAAAACATATAAAATAGAAAAGTTCTGTCACTTCTCCCAGGTCATAAGGTTAAAACATCTAATTTCTGAAGGTACAGATCAGAAGCAATTCTAATAAAGTCAGCAGTTGTATGGTGGTAGGGGGAAATGATAATCATCTTCACTCACACCAAAAGTATTACATACAGAAGCCACCTGATTTGTTACAAAACAACCACTTCTCGAATGCAAGACAATCAGACAATTACGGTGTAGAAACTATTCACAGTTACAATAAGGTTTTAGTTGGGTTTGTACATCTTGAGAACCTCTGCTCAACTCTGTAGCAAAGAAGAACACAACACAAAAATTCAACCGCAATTTGAAATGTTACTTTTTAGCAACAACCACTTTCACAAGTATGAAGTTAACTTTATACTGTTCTTTGGAGTTCAGCATTGTCATCCGTGGCCATAAATTTTGCTGTGATTACCATAAAATGATCCTCTAATCTTTATCCACTGAATGGAAATGAAGTGCTATGAGTGTTGCAGCAGGAAAAATGAGGGTTACTGAATTGCTTTTAGAATAGCCTATTAGTATCGTTGCTACAATGAAATACTGAAGAACTTTCCACAAAAATCAAAAGTACAAAAAATCTAGGACACCTCTAAATCCTGCAATGTATTGATCTTTATCACACTATAAATGTATTTTTCTATATCATATTCAATAAAAACACCAAAACTACTGAAAAATACATATGTATTAGAATTGTTTTCTGTGGAACAAGAAAAAGAGTAGTCTGTAAGAATCTCTTCCCAATAGGTCACATTTCATCTTGACATTCATCTATTTTAGAACATTACTATTTTAATATTGCAATGTTGAGAATTTTTGGCCATCTATAGACTGTAATCTAAAATACATAATATTGCAGTATTTAAAGAATTGCACGTGTAGTCTGCCACAGAAAAGTTACAACTCTGCAACCTAAAGACATTGACTTGGTAAGATTTGGTGCCATTTTAATATGAAAACTCTTGTTCCATTCAGGACTATACATTGCCTGAGCTTAAAGCATAGAAAGATTGCATATCAGAAGATATCTGAATATTGACATGAAAGGTAGGATTCATCTAAGTTAGTTATCTAGGTTTCTTGTAGTCAATAGGCAGAAGCAGGCACCATTCATCTCATTCTAACATAGCTATCCAAATTAGGTCAGATAAACCCCATCCGAGAATTCAACGTCTGCTTTGCCCCAGTGCCTGCAAAATAAGTATAACCAGTTGGCTGAAATACAACTATAGTGTAGCTAGCTCAAGTTAGATGAGATGAATCACATTTAAAGTGCATCCTTTGCTCTGTTAACGCCTGAGAGTTCACAAGCTTGGCAGATTTCTATAATGAAAAATCAAGACTGAAATATCACTGCACTGCCTACCTAGCAGCACGGAGACTGATGCCAGTTCACTTGGAGAGGGATTTTCATGACCCCTTCATAAAGTTGCTCCCTGAAAGTAAGATCTGTCCTCCTCTTCAAAAAAATGAAAATAGTTTTATAGGTGACTTTGCCCTGCTGAGCCAACATATGGTACTTCAGTTTAATCACGGCAGGTGTTCCTGCTGGAACCCTGATTATTTCAGCTAACTATGGAATGATAAACAGAGAACAGAAGAATAATGAGAAGCAAGTAAGGAAAGGTCAGGGAAAAGTCCTAGCACTTTTAGCACATGAGATTCTGGCTTATGGAACCTGAGCTCTCCAGAGTTAGAGTCACTCATGGCACGAGGATTCCATTTCCTACAGTCCGTCTAAGGCACTTGTGGGGCCACAGCGTGGTGATCTTTGCAAGCCTCACAGATGCTGGTATGTTATCTGTACAGTCCCTACAGGAACGGCAAGTAACATTGTTCCCACTCCAGAGAGGTTTGAACAGTAAGGTGGGGTATACAGTAATTTAGTGACTTTGGTCATATGGGAAACCTGAAGGGACGTGAAACGGAAGTCGGTTTTCTAAATCCCAGACTTGCACCTTCTTGATGGAACTGCACTTCCCCTGCGATATGGTTGCAGCCAGAGTGTCACAACTGAAATGCCTGCATATTTATCCTCTTCCTGAAATGTCCCCCATAATAGCTCCAAAAAGGCCAAGGCAGTGGGATAAAGACTTGTATCTATGCAGATGTGATGGATGGCTTTAACACAGTACGAGTGACACTTAAAAGTCTGCAGTTGCTACTGTAGCCCTTAAACGAAAACTATGCCACTCTCACCTGCTCTGATATTCTTCAGTTCAGTCATGGGTAAAGATGGTAGATTTTAGTTACAGCCTTGTTTCAATTTTGTGTACAGGCTGATTAATCAGCCTGTATGTGGGAGAAATTGATTTCACTTAGATGGAAAACTCAGTAACACAGTAGCAGCTGTGTTGTACATAAAACAGCATGACTAGGCATGCATCTGTGGGTACATAAGAGCCAAATAACACGCTTTAGCTTGCACTATGTAAATCAAACCAAGTCACTAGATGATATGACTAATATTATAATGAGGTATTTATATTTATTTGTTATTTAAAATGCTATAATAAGGTATTCTGAACTAAAAGCAGTGCCCTGCAATATGAGAGACAGAACAGACAATTGAAAATCCAGAATTCAAATGAATTTAAGTTTTCCCTCATTTAAATTAAAACCTTTATCATTTATTTTTAAGGCATTTTCCCTCATCAGACATACTGCAACAGCAGCACAGAAAAAGCATAGAGAGCCTATGGAGTTAGTGTGCAGATTCGAGTCCCGCACTGACCCAAATGTGAAACCAGATGAGGCCACGCATCTCTGTGTGTGTACGAGCAGCAGTATCAGAGCAATGGGGCAACTTATTCCTCTGCCCTTTTCTGGTCTCTCTGTCCTGCCTATCTGAAATTTTATAGCTGTTTCATTTTCCTGGTTTGCAATAACATTTAGCAATTCTCAAGCTCCTAATTCTGGGATTTCAGAAATACATTCTCAACTGGGCCATTTATTTAACTTCAACCACACATAACAGAACCTGTGCTCCTCAAAGGAACCTGTGACCAGGGCTTAAAGTGACTGGTATCTTCTTAAACAGTCGCATTTACCACTAAATAGAACAAAACATTATAGAACATTATTTCAGAGTAATACAACTCAGCTCATCTAATCTTATGCTTCTCTGCTACCCAGCAAAGCTATAGGAACAGGTTTAATTTATAGTCTTTTAGGAAATTCAGTGCTCTTGCGACTATGACTTTTCTCCGAAGGCAAATCTCTCAGTACGCCTGTCAGGGTTCACACCATTACCTTCGCCCAATGAACCATGCTGTAAAGCACTCGTTTTGCCTTACTCTCCTTCAATCCCATCAGTCACCCAAATAGCCATGTGTGAGCTCTCTTCCACGAGAATGGCGTCGTTTGGCAGCTAAGTTCAGTAAAACCACAGGACTTTCGATCAGGGTACTAGAGCATAGCCACCCACCTGCCTGCCGTGACAGCCTGACAAAGCCACCTCGGGATCCCAGCACAGGAAACATTTGCCATGTGAGTGTAACCAGAACTGACCACCGACAGACAACACCATTTCATCAACACTTGAAAAGTTTCAAATTTGTTTCCTTATTTCACAGTGGAATAAAATTCCTAAATATTTGAAAACTTTTGTAAAAGTAGAAGTTTACCATGATGTCTGTTTTCCAGCTGGAAAAAGAAACAAGACTGAAACATTTTCAGTGCTCCTCCCTTACTAGTTGCACCAAGAACGCTCCAGAATTTGGAAAACATCCACACTTGAAAATGGGACATTTAAAAGGTACCCACGAAACACTTTGTGGTTCAAAAGAAATGCTGATTTTGACAAAATACTCTGAAGAGTTCTAATCATGACAGAGAGGAATCTATGAAAACAATGGTGAGGCCTATTGTGTGTTTGCCACCTACCAATGTTTCTGTATTCAGGCAAATTTTAATTGCTAAAGTAATAATTTAAATTAAGCTGTTTTAAAAAAAAAAAATAAAAAGACTTGAAATACCTAGGGAAAATTATGTTACAGGTGTTGAAGAGAGAAGGGAGCTGCTTCCTACTTGAAAGTGGCTAAGTAGCTGAATGTGGAGCACATACCCAAAAATATAACGGATCCTGACAAAACAAAGCAAGTATATAGGGCTTTTTTATTGCTTTTTTATTCCACACTGAAGAGTGATTAGTTATTCTATATAAACGATTGCGGCAGGTTTCCCTTCTTTCTTTCACTCTGGTCCAGTTCTCATTTACACTACTTGCACGTTAATGTTGCTCTGCACTGCCAGAGCAGCCAAAAGGGGCCTTGAAGTGACAGTTAGGCACTATGGCTATGTAATTTTTATTTCCTTGTTTTACTTCAATTCTCTCCAAGTCTACATTCTGCAAAACTTATCGTCTACACAGGTCTTCAACCTTTTATCCCCTTATTACCATGCTCTTAATATCTTGTTTTCACAGACAGTCAGAATGACTTTATGTTTTAGAATAAACGACTTATCAGCTGTTACATGCTTTTCAGTTCATACAGTGCAACAATTGTTTCCTCTGATATTTTCAGTGCTCTTCTACATGTATCCTCTGTTTAACTCCCTTCCTGATAACATGCCATTTAAAAGGATAAACTTTGGGAGGTCAGAGCAAGTTCTCAAAGGTTTTCAAATGCCAGCTGTCCTCGAAATCAAGTCTTTTTCCAGCAGTTCTGAGTGACAAGTGGAAAAGGAGGGCAATCAGAAAATATGGTGAATTCCAGACTCATTTGCATGTAGACTTTTTTGGTGTCGCCTTCTATTTCTATAACGTTTGCTTTCTTCAACATGCTTACTATGATAGCGGACACATGGAGAAAATGGTCCAATTCTTTAACAATACTGCTGAATCTCCCCTTTAGAACAGGATTGCAAGAATTGTCCCAATTTCCATCTAGAAATATGAGAATCCATTAAAATATAGACATTTTACAAGAAGTGAAAGAATAAGACCAATAAGCAGGATACATTTATTTTCTCCTCTCTCTAGCTATTAACATCAGAAGAATTAAGAAACAAAAACAACTGACCAAATGGCATTTGATGAGAGTTTCTCCAAAACAGTTTTCTTCTATTTGTATTTTTACACATTATTTTTTGGGATTAGCTCTCAGTATGCAGAGTAGGGGTATTATTTTTAAAGGTTACTTATAATCCATGTGAATATTCCCTCCAAAGGGGTAACTAGAAATAAAATCTCAAGTCTTAGGGGTTAAATGGAATCTTTTCTTCCTTGCTTCATTTGCTGAACCAGCTTGAAATGGTTACATAAAGATGATGCACCAGAAATCCGAAAGAACTGCACTACTATGGCATAAAGAGGGTTAAAAAAAAAAATTTAAAAAAAGACACCCTAATACTTAAAAGTCATATTTTACATAAGCATCAAGCTTAGAAAATGACAGCCACATCCACTGAAAAAGAACACCGTGTCTCGACTCCCACAGAGCACAGCTCAGCAGGAGTCACATGCATCACAATTCTTCATGCAACCACTCAGTAAAGACAACAAATTTCAGCTATAAGGGACCATCAACAGCTTATGAAGCCTCTGCCTCTTTTCTCTCCTCTCTCCCATCTCACCAGAAATGGGAAGAAATTCTGCTCGTGGGTCCTCTAGGTCTCTGTGTTTTCCAGAGCCACCTTCTATAACAGAAAACGTAGGTTTTCTGTGGTCACAACTATCCATACTTAAAACACTGCAGCAGTCAGCGCCACCTGATTTTGATTTAGCAGTTATAAAACACAGTAAGAGGAGAACAAACCAGCCCAAATCCTTTTGGTTGAACATATCTATATCAGGATATGAATCATAGAATCGCCATATCATTCAGGTGGGAAGGGACCACAGGAGGTCTCTCATCCAACCTCTCAGTCAAAGCACAAATACAGAACTGTTTTCATATGTGTGTTACTGAATACCCAATATATACAGAAATTGACAATTTCTTGGATGAGTCTGATGTGCAATGAATTTTTGGAACTGCTCTCAAGGTCCATTACTTTCAAGAATATGCCTTGTAGCCATTTGTTCTAAAACTGGTTCTGGACATCTGGGCTCAATCATCTCGGTACCTGCTCCTTACAGGAGTCAGGAACTGCCACTTATTTCTTTGAGAGGTGTTTGCCTCAGTTTCAATGAACAGGATCTCTTTAGTCTTGCTGGCTGCAAAAGTATTATTTCTGAACTACATATGAACTAAATTATGTTCTGAAATATGTACTAAAATGGTATTGACTGTTCAGAAGACAGGGCTGTGTTTATACAGTGCTTTGGGAATTTCCATATCACAAACTTCTGTTCTACACAAGCCAGTCCACAGAATTGACTTTTACCCATTTCGTTAAAGGCAATAACAGAGTTTTCTAATATTGAAGAGAGGATATCTGGGACAACTCCTCTATCAACTGGCCCACCATTCTTTCTCATGAACAATACTGTAAACCTATACTTTGTTCAGGTGCTACACAATGTATGATTTCACCCAAGAGAATAACATTTGTTTCTAATGCTTTCATTGATCTTCGTTTTTGTTATTTGCCTGAATGCTGCTAAAACCATGGTAATAAACAAAGCGGCCTAATGCTTAGAACATGCCAAAAGTCTTAATATACTACATTACATCAACCATGCTGATCAATATCTTCCTTTTAGCCACTGCTGGAAAAACATGCAGTTTCCTTTCAGAAACCTCTGTAACAACTCATTAGGATTAAGACATATAGACTTGACCATTACGGATGTTCTTTTCATGCTAGTGAACATCAGCTTTTTGTATGCTTTCAAAGGCTTTCGTATTATTGCTTGAGTGATGCTATTTGCCAGGTGAGATACATATGAATTTTGATGATGCTCTTTTTCTATGCTAACAGAGAATTCATATTAATAATGAAAAATCAATGTGATTCCAGAAAAGTCACAAACATGCAACAATAATAAATCACATCACAATTTCAAGAAAACACAGTCTCTGGGTTTTTTGAGCTCCTGAAAATAATCAGGTTTACTTAATTCTGCAGATGCAGGATTATTGGAGTTATATCAGCAGATTTTTGGCTAATAGCCAAACCTGATTTGTCATAACAGTATTCCAGTATTATGCTTTGTGATTCTATTAATTTCATTATTTCAGTGAAGTTACACTGGCTTAATAATGACAATAGTGAATTAGGCTGAGAGTATCCGAGTTCCTTCTGTAGACTAGCTTGTATAGAACTGTGTGGGATAGAAAGAGAGAAGGCTAGAATTTGAGTAATTTATATGAAGAATAAAATAGAATATTAAAAAAATAATAATCTGTAAATCATTAAGTAAATGCAAGAAGAGGAAAAAAGGAAAACTACACTTCTTAAGAACTACCCCAAAACTTAATAGTTTATTTCCAACAAAAACTACTACTCAACAGATATGCAAACTCACTCACTCTATTCCCAATGATCCAGTCTGTCAGCTCCATAAATCACAATAAATCACATGCAACATGTTTAAAATAAAGAAACAAAGCATTAAATGACCCCTTGAAAGATAAATAATCACTAGTTTAGAAGTGTTTCGGAAACTGATAACTTGTATAAATGGAAAATTATGAATCATACCTGATTCCACTCAATTCCCACTGGTAATAATAGATTAATGCTTAATTCATTAATCACTGAAAAAGACAGTAGTGTTACAAAAGAAATGTGCTGGGACTGCTGCATTAATGTTCACCATGGTGTGAGATTAATGTGTGGCCTACACAATAAGCGTCTAGCCAGTGATACCACCATTTATAACACTGAACCTTCTTTCTGTCTTAAACGTTTTATTCAGTAGTCTGCCCTGGCAATCAAAGCTATAAAGCACGTTGTTTTTTCTGATCCCACAGCATCTTTGGTTTGCTCACAAGTCACAAAACTACAGAGTCACAATGCTAACTTTCTATGTTTTAAAAAACTTGCCAAAGTACCGGTTTAATATTAGCTTTGATCTGTCAGACACTCAGAGTCTCCCCCAACAGTCAATGGAACTGGCTTCCCAGTGTTTAATGGCAATCCTCAAGAGCTGGTCAGCACCAGTGTTTCCATATCTAGAGCATTTCTTAAATTCTGATTCCTTCTTTAACATCTATTACGCACGTTCCCCATGCTGCTTAATTTTCCATTACAGCAAGGGGTTTGTAATAAACACTCGATAATACAACATTTCCCACAGACATGACTGCAAATCTTCCACTGCTTGACAGAATTGCCACATAAACCATAAGATGTAAGTGCAGTGACTTTCAATAACTGAAAGAAAAATTATTAATTGCAGTTCTATGAAGAATATATACAATTAAAGTAAAATTTGGCTGTCCTCAAATCTGCTTGCAGCTGGGTCAGTAAAGCCTCTAGCAGCAGCAGGCTGAAAGAACTAGGCAAGGCAGCTAGAGCAGGATCACACTGCAGAGACCTGAATTCTATTCTTGGCTCTGCACTTCACCCAGCAAAGTGTCAAAACCAAAAGTTGCATCACCTCTCTGCTTCAGATTCCTGAAGTGGAAACATGCTTTGAGACTGCAGAGAAAGCATGAGGTGTAAGAGTAATGGTTTCCCATCACTCCAGCCTCGTTAAGGGTTTTGAGTACATTTTCACTTCTGTGGACATGTTAAGACACCTTTACATTGCAAGAACAGTGAGAAAGCTTTGTGGTCCTATCCAGGAATGGGACCAAAGTGCCTGATTTTCCACTGACTCATTGGGTTAAAGGTGGGAGGGGGAGAAACACCTGAATCTAGGCGTCGGTGTAAATGAGAATCTGGTCGCAGTTTTTAAATTTCATGCAGTAGCTTCACTGAAATGAATTAAAATAATCCTTAGCCTCAAATGTCATTGACCAATTAAGTTACATCATCAACTGATATCTTCCACAGACTTCTGTGTTTTAATCTTATTATTTTCAATTGTATGAATTGAGTAGATTTTATGTGGAAGGGGTTTTAGTTTTAGAACATTTATAGTACATCTTACTTACATTCCGAACTATTTCCCAAAATTTTGAAGGTAGAAACAAACAAACAAAAAATCTAGATGCGCGGATCTGCTCCTAAGAGCCAGTTCATAACCAAGCCCAAATACCTTCAGATATTTGCTAAAACAAGAGTGATTTTAAGCTAAATTTCTCCCTCAAATTTGAGTGCCAAAGGTCAGTTAAGATCTGCTTCATTCAGTATCCAAATTCTAACTCAACATGCTGTGTAACAGGACTCTCCATTCAACAAAACAACCACAAGAATCCTGCAAGGAACCATGTCTGCAGGATGCTCCCATCTTCCTTTCTGCCTCGCATAACAATAACCATCGACCTTATCATCATACAGAACTTTGAAAAATATAATAAAACAGCCTACTAATTAACAGAGCTAAATTGGTCTCTGAAACCCCCTTGTTCTCCAATGTAGACAGTGCTCGGTCCCCAGAGGCAGCGATCCCAGTGCTGTTGGGGTGTTAGCCTTGGTTGGGTACATGCCGCGTGTGCCAGGCAGACATCGGCTCACCGAGCCAGCAGCTGACAAGAAGCCAGGCAACTGTATTAGTGCAATGACAGAAGCAAGCTGACAAAGCCAACCTCTTGGAGCAGGGTTAACCTACACCTCGTGGCTTT
The DNA here is from genome assembly GCF_000690535.1 of Cariama cristata. Taxonomy (NCBI): domain Eukaryota; kingdom Metazoa; phylum Chordata; class Aves; order Cariamiformes; family Cariamidae; genus Cariama; species Cariama cristata. Next base: position 46,230 of record NW_009622939.1, read on the forward strand.
GACTTGATCGGATACACGGCCAGAGGGACTTCGTATCTGCCCAGAACATACCATGTAAACTTGTCATTTGCCAGGCACTAGGGCTCAGATGTCTTAGGTAGCAATTGCCACACAGTGAAACCCCCAGAAGATCCCATTTGAATCTCAACTCAAAGGACATAACGTGCAACTACTGAAAAACTTTTAAATTATAGAAATAATGCTCGAACCAAGGACTGAAATGCAGGTATCACCCTTCCATGTATTGCCTACATTGCTGTTTGGATTTTCTTTATTTTCTTGGGTTTTTTTTTAATGAAACAAGAGATTGGCATGTAGTGACATGCATTAGAAACTCGAGTCTTGGCACAAGGACATAATGCTTTGGGATGAATCCAACTCGGCTTACATCTGGGTCACAATAGATCTGTTTCTTCCTCTCCCAGACCACAGTTATTTCAACTGCTTTGATAAAGGAGTAATAAAGAGGTTTTAGAGAAAAATATATAAAATTTAACTGAAGACAAAAAGAAAATAAGATACATCAGAAAAAGATATAAAAAAGTGAACCTATAGCAAAAAGTAATTCAAACTGAACACAATTATCTAAAATTATTTTCAAAGTTCTAATAGCTATAAATGAGAAAACAATTCATGACAGAAATTCCAATTACAAAAAGAAATAATCTGCTCTGCAGCAACTAGTTTTGTGACATTTATAATACACAAGAAATCAGGAAGCTTAATTATTTGAATTTAGCAGCGCTACAGATGCTGCACTGAAATCTAATTAAATAGATCCAGTAAGACTTACAGATGGTAGGCTACAAATAGGGAATTTGCTGATCTGTGCATTGTTTTAAAAGGAATTCATAATAACCTCTAAATAAAATAGGAATCAACTTTTTTTTTTAACGTGTTACATTCTGAAAATACATTCCAAATCAAGAAAGTATTTTCACCTTGATTTAATGTCTTTAAATTTATCAGGATGAAAAATGGGATGTTTTCCTTGGTCTCAGAATATCTCTGTAGGAACTCTATCGCTTTTGTGTTGCATTTTTTACAAACTTAACTACAAAGGCATGTCTCTGGCATTGAGATTTTTCCCAGAAACAAAAAAGGGAAGGTTCTTTTTATATTAGACTTTCTTCTTCCCCTTCCCTCCCCCCCATCATGTTCTTAAATTTCTGAAATGATCCAGTACAAGTGGGGCCACAGGGTTTAGAGAAGTCCATAGATTTCTCTGTGACTTCCTCTGCCTTCTGAGCTTTGCAAAGACATCATTTTTTCACTATCTACAACTGTAATAAATTAACAGAAATGCACAGCGACTTTGCAAAAATCACCACACTGTGATGAAACAGATTTTTTTATTTTTTTTTAGAAAAAACATAAGTGAAAAGGTATGGTTGATGCATTCTTGGTTGATTTCCAGAATTGTCATGGTTGCGCTAAAAAGCAGGGCAGAGGGGAGAAAAAAAAAAAAAAAAACAAAACAAAAAACAAAACAAAAAAAAACCAAAACACAAACAACCACAAAACCCAAAAAAACCCCAACTTACTAGATTTACCAGAATCACTTTCTAAAGAATTCACAGTCCACCAGAATTTTCTGAGGGGTTCTTATATGTGTGGATGGATTGAAGTACAAACCGTACTCTGTATTAACAAACTAGAGCTATAATCTTCCAAATACGTGCACTCAATATGCTCTCTAGTAGGTGCTAGTGAACTTTCCATCTTCCATTAGATACATCCAGTGTTAGTGAATGTCACTTACTAAGAATAAGTGTACTTATAGCTCCGTGTGATGTTCTTTTTGTCACTCCCTCAGCTCAATCATGATCCAAAACAGGGGCCTCAAAACAAACAAACAAACAAAAAAACCCCACAACAACAAAAAACCCACACCACAAACGCAAAACAACCCAAAAAAGCCCCAAAAATCAAACAAAACAACAACAAAAAACCCCAAACAAAATCCCAAAAAACTCCGAACAAACAAACAAAAAAAAAAACACTAAAACAAAACAAAAACAAGAAAATCAAAAACAAGAAAGAAAGGAAAAAAAGGTTGGTGGTGATGGCTTGTAGATTTTAGCCCTTGATAACAGGGGTCATTGCCTGAACAATTCCAAACACCATCAGAGCACTCGGGGTTGAATGCAAACTGAATATTCATTCCCTCACTCCTGAATGCATGTTTAAAATGCTGCCACTTACAAAAAAAATCCTTTCAAAATGAAAGCAACTTTGTGGGTCCTTGTAGTTTCATTTATTGAGCCCTTGGGCTCAGTGTTGTGTCTGCCAATCTGCGTCTGATTAAAAAAATTATTACAGCTTTACTGCTCTCCTCTTGGAGTTACATAAACTTGCAAAACTCTTGCTGCAGTAGCAATCATATTATATTTCTCTTCAGCTATAGGTTGTTGGAAATTATTTGTAACATTGCATGTTATTATGCTGTGAATTTGTATTTCTGATGCATTTGATTTTCTGCCATAACATGTGGTGCCACAAACAGCCTTTTGGTAGCAGTTTAGATTTCTCTAGTGATTCCTAGACAGTATTTTTTTTTTTAGATTAACTAATTACATTTATGCTATATTTATATTATTTGATTTATTAATTTCTTCATTTGGTGTCTCTAATATGATCACACTATATGCCTTGAGTATGGCAAGATTTTTATCTAGATAGAAGTTTGTTGCTCAGGATCAAATCTCTTGGATAAATTCTTTTGCCATCCCAGATGCTTCAGCCAGAGACATATTTAAAAGAAGGGATACAATTACACTTTCCTTACATACCACATATCTCCAGATTGATGCAATACTCTGCTGGACTAGTACACGCCATTGGAGCGTACAGAAACCATGTCGTTACTGACCTTGCACAGAATAGCCTCAGACTCAAGGGCCTATAAAGGACATTTTTGAGCCTTTATCCTTTAACTTGCATCAAGCAATACTTGGATCTTGCTTCTGCTCTATTTATTGCTGTTCCTTTCATTATCTTCATTAAAAGCTGGCTCTAATTAAGTGGCTAGTATATCTTTCTAGCTGCATGGCAATAAAGGCAAAATATGATCCTAGATCAATTTGCAACACGTTACTCCGTACTGCAAAACTACAAAATATGTAGTATATTGACCAGCATTATGTTAAGATTCCTAAGCATTAGAAAACGTTAGGCAGATGAGTCTGAATGCTTTGACATCAAGTATCTCTAGTGTTTACTGTTGAATCAAAGTCAAAATTCATTAGGCTATGAACAGTAAGAGTTGAATTTTATTGCATATGCCCCATTTCCTGCTGCAGGATACTCAGTGACTACCAGAAGGACAGGCATGAAAGGGCATCTCTCCTGAGGGCTAGAAAGCCTTGACAATGACACAATCAACAACCAAACGTAGCGATATCCATGCATCATGTTACAATCAGTTCAGGTCTCAAAGTAGAAGCAAAATGAAGATGAAAAATCCCTCCCAAGGAAAAGTTTTTCACTAAGAATCTCTGCTCTTTCCTCTGAAGGTCAGCAAGTACTCCGTATGTCAGACTAAAAGCAACAAACTTTCCAATGAACTCTCACTGAAAAAGGTCTGCCAGACATTCCATTGCTTCTTTACTGAGAAACCTTTTCATGCCAAGTTCAGCAGCGTTTAGTCCCTTGAGTAACCAGTCCTGCAGTAAGTCACTGCCGTATCAGTCAGAGCGCAACTTTCACTCTGGCTTGCCAGTCACATACCACAACATCCCACCTCCTGCAGCAGTGGGAACTACAACAGGGGAACTTGCTGAGAGAGTTATTGTACCCTGCAAATACCCAGCAAATACTGATGACTTTTGACAAGCATCGCCTATGGGGAAGCAAACCAATTCCTTCTGTCTTAGGCCACAGGAAATTTCTCCTTGCAATCCTTTGTGGCTCAGGCTGTAAAATATGAGCTGAATCTTGGCTTTAAAGAAGAACTTTGTACTGGGAAGAATCTGATTTTACTTTGCAATAATGAGGCGTTTCCCTTCCATTACCTGTTTCTAGAGCTGCACTCGGTCCAGACTCCCACCAGGATTCACTTCAGGTCATCATCTCCAGGATCCGCAAACATTTCTGCTGCCCTGAAGACAGGCTCTCTGCTGTTTATCGATACGGAGAAGCATGATAATGACAGAACAATTCTTCAAAGTCTTTACATTGCCTAGCAGGATTCATACTAGCAGAAACAGAATTCTGCTTTTATACAGCTATGTTAAATTCAGCAAGAGATTTGCCAGGATGATGATCATCTTTGAACAAAGTAATAAAAGAACTTTCATTAACTTGCAAAAGAAGCAGAAGGAACTACGTGAAACTTAAACTCTTTTTTGTGAGGTGTGAATTAAAACTCCTGCACCTAACTCATCCATCTCTCCCCAGTGCCTCTGGGAAAACTTGCATCACTAGATCAGGCGATGTTATTTTCTCCTAGTCTTTTCACCTGGTGAGGGCAACCAAGGATGTTTACAGTTTCTCAATTAAATATAATTATATTTAATTTCTCAATTAGAGAGCAAGAGAAAGCATGCATTCATGCATATATAGGAAAAGGCTAACAAAAGACTTAATAAAGACCTAATAAACTCAGCTACTCAGTTTTTATGAGGTCTGTTTAATTTCACCAAAGCTTGCTGATTTTAGGATAAAAGGAGACAGTGGTTCAGCTCCAATTATTCTGGACTCTCAACACATGGCCACTATTGCCTGCCTGCAATTGCTCTTCAAGAGACTGGAAGAAATACGGGATCCCTCTGAAAAATCCAGGGATTCTTCCTGACGTCTGTGGAAAAAAGCAGTCCAGATCAGAGACCAACATTTGCATCATCCTATTCTAGAACTTCCTGCTTTACCTACCGATTCACATCAAAGGCATTTTCATTTGCAGTGAATTTCCCCTTCAGGTGTGAACCATGCAACACCCAAGACGTACACACGTTTCTAGACAGTGTGAACGAACACACTCACTAACCCACTCCTACTGCTGGATTTAGTTGCACCATTCTAGACTCATCTAGTTCTTGGCTCATGAGATTCTTTAAGCGTGCAGTATATAAACTGGCCATCACCGCAAACAGATCTTTACGTTGCATCACACCGCAGAAACACGAGAAGTCATCACAAGCAAATACCACGTGCTAGAGTAAAGAACTGTAGGTGACAATAGCTGTGATTTTCTTCTCCAAATGCATAGAAGCTCTTCAGCATCACTTAAAGGCACCACACGTAAACCCCTTTGTAATAAACCACCGGATTTTAACCTTCTACTCAAATCACATACAGTTAAGTAGCTATGTTCGATAGAAAAGTGATTGTTGGCACATAATTAATCATAATGACCAAGGATAAGCGTATAACAAAACAGCAACCTTAAATCAAAGAGTAATTATATGGAGAGGAAGGAAAAAAGAAAAGAAAAAAAAACAAAACACAAAACCCTGAGGTGTTTCAAAATACCATAGCATCATTCATTAATATCAATGCATAAGATTTAATTGGAAAAATCTCCTTTCATAAATTACTAAGTAGCAATACTACTTTGAAATAGGAATCCAAACTAGTGCAAGTATAATATAACCTATGGAGGTAGATTCAGTTAAGAGCAATAAATGAGGAACAGTCACTTCTGTCCATTCTCTTAACATAATCCTTCTCCTTCCCTAGGGCTGCCAGTCTCTCAATAAAATCCATGTGTTGCTACTTTGGAGATATCTACCAGATTGTGTTACGCGGCCTAAAACCTAGAGTCCATTGAATCAACAGCAGGTAGTGACACACGCTTTGGGACAGAATAAAATGTATTTATTTCTTCTTTTAACATCCTCCCTTCAAGTAAAGTACAAAAAAGTGAATTAATGCTTTCTGATCATAAACTTCTCACCACCACGTTATTTTGCTCAAATGTTGAAATCAAATATAGCACCATTGGTCAATGTGGCAATTTCAGTCACACTGGCAAGCTCCTACCACTGCCAACATCTTGTTACAGTGGATAAGAGCACATACAGAGCATAAGAAGAAAACCTGAGCAAGGGATTTTGTTCTAAGCCCTCACACACAAACCTAACACATCATAGGATTTTCCAGAAGATACAAGAAGAATGAAAATATGGGGGTTTTGCTCAGCTTTTTATTTTTTAGTTATTTTTTTATGTTATTTTTCAGTCATACCTCCAACTGGGTAAAAACATAACAATGTATTTGTACATTTCTCACAACAAAAGTTCATGAGAATTATTACTTATATGAGTCAATGCCAATACAAATTTATTTTTTGAGGAATATACACTACAATACCTGAATGTATATAGTTTTATTTTTAAGAAGAGTAGCAGGATATGCTTCTACTGTATATACCTGAGTATAACACAACTTAGGGAAACCTGGATGAAGTTTCAAATTTGCCATACCAACCTCTTCCAAGGAAAACTTGGGAGCTTGCTATCAAGAATACCAACAGATCAATCAAACTCTGGCTTTAATATTCTTATCCAGTTGGTATGCAGACTGAAGCTGTACAAAGCACTATATTTGGGGCACTTCAGATGGGTTATCAGATGAAATGCTAGCAGTAAAAATTGCCATATCAAATGCAATATCACAGGGAATAAAATCTATAGAGAAGACTGCCTGTCTGAAATTACTCTGAACTACAGTATCAGAAAAGACACACAGATGGATTGAGTAGAAATACCAGAACTCCCTTAGATTAGGGCCACAAATTTAAACAGATGAAAACTAATAAATCATAATCATCGCCTGGTCCCCTTATACAGGTCAGCACACAGTATAGACAAAGCAAAACCTCAAGGTAGCTCAGGGTTTGAGGGTTTGTTTGTTTGTTTTTCTCTCCCCCCGCCTTGTATTTAGAAGTTATTACTATTTCCATGAACTTTTAGTTCATACGGTAGGAGTATTAGGCATGACATGTGTGAGTACATGCTTTCGGACTCTTCTAGTAAGGTATAGAAAAGAACACCAGAACTAAGTAGTATCCAGAATGCCTTCTTGCACGTATAGATGGCTCATACAACTACCTCGCCATAGTTCTACAGGCATTCATGCTGATACTGTTATAAAACACAGTAAATAAATTACAAATCTGTCATCTGCACCTAATGCAAGTTAGAAATAAGACTATGAAAAATTATTATAAAGTTCTGGTGCGAGCAGGCACTAGCGTCCCCCGTACAAATGCTGCCCCTAAGAGAAAGCATATGAAATAAGTGGTTACATTCTGTTTCTTGCAGTTTTTATCTTGACATCCTACTGGACACAGGCCAGATACTAGTTTAGGTAGACACTTGGACTTAGCCAGTATGACTGCTGTTATGAACATAAGAAAGATGACTGGGAAGTAAAAAAAAAAAAAAAAATAATTAAAAAAAATTATGCTAGTGGTAGAAAGAAAAATCTTCATTTTAACAAAGAAGATGCAGCATTGTCAACACTAATAGCACGGACAGAAACATTTACATACAAATACAGAGTCCTTTTTATAAAGGTTAATGTCATCTTCAAAGACAGCAGATGCTATTTCCTGCAAGTGATTCATTCCTGCATTTTTACTTATTCACTAGAAAAGGACAAGAAAACAAGCTTGATGCTAGTCGTTTCAATCACACATTGCCGTAAGCCAATCAACAACTCTGCTACTGAGGCATTGTGAAAAGCATAGTAGTAGCAAAGTTAGTAGTCTGGGAGTACAGATACTCCTCTTCCATCTTTTGTGCGTCACCTGTATTCCAAGAGAGATTTCATATGCAGAGTATAAACACAGAAGAATTTAGATACTGCCCAACACTCCAAGTTGAAAAATAATAATGAAGATTGAGTTTAAAAAAACCAAACACCTCTTCAATTGGTGTAAATCAGCAGAGATTCAATGACTTCTTGAAGGATGACTACAGTTTAATCACCAAGAAAATAATTTAGATTCCAGTTGGTATTTCACTGTGACCTGCTATAACTCCTTAGTAAAAGCAAAAGTTCTGGACCGCTATATGTTGAAAGTCTTCCAGAAAGGCACTTTCAATTAAATCATGTGAAAATTAACCATGACACATAGCAATGTCTTGAATAATTCCAGCTGCTATGGGAGCTAATGGAGGAGATCAAAGAATAGAGAAGAACGGAACAGGAAATTAAGAAAGGAGAAGGGTATTGGAAGCAGACTACAGAGCAAAGGGATACAGAAAGACACACACAAATAGTTAAAAGACAACGGTAAGCCACATTATGCAGTTGAAGAAAATAATTGAAAGAGGTAACACTAAGACTGTGAGAGAAAGGAAATAAGTGAAGCTACAATACAAGAAGAGAGAAATCTAAGCTTACTATTATGTGAAGAGCCTGATTTATTATTACCAAATTAATTTTGTTGCCTTCTTGGCCAAGCTTCATATTGAGAAAACCAAATAAAACAAAAAATAAGAAATTAGATACAAAAAAGAAGGGTAAAAATCAAAATGAACAACATAATTCTTGGGAGAGCAGTGCTGCAAAATAAGTATCTAAACATCCCAGAAGCAGATGAAATTTGACATGCCTAAGCTGCCCTTACTCAGAACCTCTGTCCTGTTCTGTAAGGTACGCGAATGAACATTCAGGATTAGGACTGTGCATTCTTGATTCTTGTAGTCACCAGCATAAAGATCTTTCTGCAATAACAGCAAATCTAACAGGGAAAAAGTAGTGGTGGTTGAATATACTCTGAGTGTGATTGAATGACTAACGCTTATTTTGTTATACTTGTCCAAGACTGAAAAAACAATTGTTGACACAGTACTAAACTGCTCATCATCTCTGAAAGGTATTGGTATCCTCTCTACCCTCTTCCTCCATTCACTTTAAGCTGAAGCACAGAGATACGTGCTCCTACAACCCTGTCAGTGAAGGTCCCTTTCCTCAGTTCTGGCTGGTCTGTAACAATTCTGAGAAATGGTTGAGCCCTGCAGCGATGACTGCCATCAATAGAGGAGAAGCAGCAACTCTGAATGAAAAAGTAATCTGAGTTTATTTGATACGTTACGATTGCAGGGAAAGGGAGTATTGATCTTCATATCTATTTAGAGCCATGACATTAAAAACAATAAAAAAAATACAAAAATAAACCAGCTTATTCTATCAACTGACAGCTTCAAATTGACCTTTTGCTAATATCTAATTTTAAAACTTTAGTTCCAAAAAGGAAGAAGGAAAGAAAGAAAGAAAAAAATACAATCACCAATGTCTGCAACTGAGAAACATCTGTCTCTTGATAATGATCTGACCATGGCAGGCAAGTAAGAACTACCAGTAACAGCTCAGTGGGAAGGCAGCAGACACAGTAGAAAGGCACATGCTAAATATGAATTCTGCTACTGAACAATTTCTGAAGGCCACTTCCAATAGGTTTGCTGTGTTCTGACTTGAAATGGTATTTTTATACCTACATCTCTAATTTTTTACTTAAGGCTACTGACTTATGTAGCAAAATACAGTCATGTTTAAGAAAAACAGTCGTCTTTTGATAGAATTATTTTCTTGTCTTTGGAAGGGAAGAAGCTTTAAATTAATATATGAGGTTTAACACTTTCATGGGGAAAACATGATCCCACTAAAGGTAAATTTGACTGACTTCAGTGGGACTACAATTTCAACCTTAAACACCAGGCACTTGAAAATTACAAATAACTAACATCTGTAAGTGGCTAAAAATTGGAAAACATTGGGAGAGGTTCAAGTTTGGAAACAAGCATTTAATTTGGTTTTGATCAGCAATAGAGGGAAGAGAGCTGCACATCAGATATAGAAGCATTCAATCACAAAATAACCATTAAGGTCAGTTTAGTCTTGTTTAAAGGGAAATCTTCAGAGCACCAATATGTCACCAGACTGCTTGAAAATAATGGCAAAGTTCTCCCATTCACTAATATTTCAGCCCTGCCAGCACTCAGAATTTAACAACACTGAAATGAGGAAAGAAAATACCATCACCTTGTCATTCTGAAATGAACCTATAATCAAAATGATTGAAGTGGGTCCATAGAGAAGTATCAACCCCACTAAAACAGAAGGCAAGCTCAACTTCAAAAAAAGTTAAGCTTCAAAATACACCTGATCTCACAAAATCAAATATATTTTGTGATCCCACAAAGTAAAAAACAAAATGGCACATTCTGTATCTCCTACAACACTTAGTCATTTATTTGGAATTGTCAGTAGATTATACTGCTTCTTTTCAGGTCTACCTGCAGCATTACACTGTGATTTTGTCAGATACCAAGCCTTGCAGGGTCAGATTGGGTTAACTCTTGCATGTAAGACCAGCGGCTACATTTTACCCTGCAGATAAGCTGCATTTCAAAGGCAGGTAAATTGTTCACAGTTTTATGAAATCTTAGGAATAAGTCAGTCACTAGAAGATTTTCCTAAATACTGTTTGTAGGATTCAAATACATCTGTTCTTTTGGTGATGTATTTATGACTTTATGGCATCAACATATGGTCACCCCAATAAACACAAAATTTCTGATTGTTTATAACCAAATTCTTCTTGTAAGGACAGGATGAATAAGTTACTTTTGTAAAATAAATAGCTTTCCAGTGAAAGCAAACAGATTTTGAAACTTGCAACCATGCAACTACATGTTGGGGCTCAAACCTCAACCACTAGCTAATCAAATACATTACTAAAAATAAATCCTGCAAACCACTATGGAAGACCTTAATTTGCAGCATGCAAGCTAGCCCACTGAGTTCTTGATCATTATTCTTCCAAAGCTTAACACATGCTTAAACATATGCAGATTTGGAGACTCTAAGCATTCTGTCTACATATTTAACAAAATTAATTGTTAACATATTTGTTACAGTTACCAAAATTCATATTGAATTTATGAATAATGAATTTTCTTTGTTTCAATTTATTTTTCATTCCTTTGAAAGGAAGGCATTCTCCTCACCCCTTCCCAAAAGCTGGTAACCTGGCTTTTTTTTTTAGTTTTCCTAATTTACTCACATCAGAAACAGCACTGTGCAGAAGTAAATATGGAGAAGTACAGATGGATTTGAAGAGACTGCTGCAAGTAAGCTGGTTATAAAACTTCAGTTGATGTTACAGATAGCTTTACCTTATTGTATTATATACAAGACAAGAATCATAAGAAAAATTATCAACAGGCAACTGAATAGAAAGATAACTTGCACTCATTAGCCCAAAAAAACTAGTAGAAAAGAAAGAGAAAGGTTATATATTTCTTTTAGTTTGAAGCATGAGGAGCCTAATTGCTTGAACAGCTTACTGGGATCTGCAAAAAGTTTCCTGGTTGCATTGGGTCTAAACACAAATGTAAAAGTAAGCTTACGTTAAATTTATTCAACAATTAGAAGTCTCTCGGGGAGAAAGGAAATACGAGACTTTTATCCCTGTGGTCACATGATGTGTATGCAGCTAAAGTGGAAGGATACCAACAACTTCAGCAGCTTTTCTTTCAGAAAAATGGAGTGGGACTTAAAGAGGCAGTGATATGCCTCACACCTAATTTTCTCAAGCTCTCAGGGAAATTGTTTTGACAGGTAAGTGACCAGATAAGTAGAAACTATGGTTTTCAATGAAAAAGATAAGAGAACCTGGGGGGGTTATTATGAATTTCTGAAATATGCTGAAACAGTATCTTCAATCTGAACATGATAAAGCTTTATCAGGGTGAGCACTTCACAACTTCATTATAAACAGCAATTTGTTTGAAGCTTCAGGCATAGTATTGAAAACATAACATACTCATGCTGTCTGCTTAGTACTTCTGGCTACAGAAATTTGTTAACATAATATTGACTTAATCAAAAGAATGCATTTTAATTCCATGGTATTTTACATAATAACAGTATGGCTACCATTTTCCTGAACTAGAGTATGACATTTACACATTTAATTAATTTTCATAGCATCTATAAAATGCTGAATACTCAGTACAAAGCGTTAACCTTGGGTTTCAAACGGGTCTTTTACATGATGCAACTTGCTGTATACAATACCTTTATTTCCTGCATTAAATGAGTATAGCTGCTTTATGTTAGTGTCTATCCTTTGTGCAGTGTTCCAAGAGGTTCTGTTCAATTTATTTTCATGGCAGACAAAATTGGACTTGTTAACAATCTCCCATCTAGTAGAAAAATTAATGTCTTTAGCTAGGCTTTAAACTTGCTGGAAAGATTGTACTGATCTGGCAGCTATGCACCACTGTCTCAGAAATCCAAACTCTTACTAACCTGATATCTACGTACCACTTACTCAGGAATCCAAGTTCTTATGAACAAATGCTACGCTAAACCATTTATTTAGCACCACATATTCACAGATATACCCAATCCTAACATATCAGATGATTTCTCCCATAAAAATGATACAATGCAAGGAGCTAATAATTTGGGGGGGGGGGGGGGGACGACACGACACACGGACACACACGACACAAAAACCAACAAAACAGACAAACAAAACACCAAAAAGCAACCTCAGAAATTAGTTTAGGGTTAGTGACTGTACATACAGGAAAAGGAGCAAGAGAAGGAAGGAATGAAAGCCATGGTTCCAACAACTAACAAGAAGCAACACTGGGCTGGGACAGCAGAGGTGATGCTGCACTGGCCCGCTCTGAACCTACAGCTCTGCCAGATCACCCCACTCACTTCCCAAGGAGCGGCGGGAAACACTGGATGTCACTCCTAGGATCGCTAGGAACTGTAAGGAATAGTCAGTGTCACATCCCACCACTGCATTTTTTGCTTGCTGAGTTGTCTCCAGGTGATTAGAAAGAAAGGAACATGAACCCATTCCAAAACAAGATAAGCATTCAAAAACATACCAACAAACTTTAGAGAGTGATAAATCTCAGAAAAGAACCTCGACCAGTTGATTAGGGCTAAATGAGGAAAAAAGTGCAGCCTAGAAGCCACTGTGGACATACAATGTTGTGCTTGAGCTTAGCCTCAAAGCTTCTTATGTGGCATAAATTCCATCTTCTGGAGTATAAATAAATGCTTCTGTAGGGTTATAGAAGCAGAAATATCACTATTGCCTTATTTTAATATTTTGAGATCAACTATAATAAATTTCAAAATTACTACACTTAGAAAAGAATATGGCACTTTGCTTCAATGTGGCTCCTAGAAAAAACTTCAAGTGCTCAAGAACTGGACAGATAAGCCTTCCTGGTCATGTTAGAAGATTCTTATTATCAGATTCCTTAAGTCAGAAAAGTATTAAAACCATGACTTGTTTCAGAAATATAATGATAATCACCATTTAAGTCAGTGATGTTAAGCTTTATGGTAGACATAGCAATAAAGAGTAGCTGCACCTTCATCTCCTTTCCACGCCCCTGAACTGCAAGTAGGGATTTTCTTTTATGTTACAAGCTAGACAGTTTTTCAAAACTACTTTTGTTTTTTTGTGAAGATGGTCTCTGCACTTCTGTCTTTTGCCAGGGTTGTGTCATCTTGCAGCACTGGCTTACTCTTCACATACTGCTACCCTGTGGTACATAATGCAGGAATTCCTGGTGCAGGAATATACACAGTTTTCAGTGAGCCAGGTTTAAGATGAAAACCAGAGTGACCACATCATCATCAGTTTGAATAAAATACCACAACACATGGCTTCACTGTAATTCTCCATGTGAAAGGAGGCAAAAAGGAAAAAAAAACAACCCACAAACCAAAAAAACCAACCTCTCCACTGGACAAGTGAGTCAAGTATAAAAATACTCCCAAGCAAATGACAGCTTTTTAGTTCATCTTTACATCTAGCAATGACAGCTGTTTGTGTGACTCAGAAGGATGATTCAACTGGTGCTGTCCTCTCTGCTCACTCTAGAAAGGAGGGAAGAGAAGAAGCAGTTTATTTTTAAGTATGCCTTGCTAACAACATTTTGATGAGAAATCCTTTAAAATGCTTTATTTCCTTGAGAACTGAGGTCTTACTTAAAGTCAGCTTCAGAGATAAATAAGAGTAGATGGCTTCCAGGGGAATCTGCAGACAAAGCAGGAGGCCTTAAAGAACAGAAAAAACATGCTTTGAAAACAGTGTGACACCATAGGTGCTCAGTCAGGTCTTAAGCAAAGGCCAAGAGTCAAGCCCCTGTTTGAAAAGGGCTGCAGAGACACGTAGTTTTGATAGTTCTGAAACAGCATTGCCTAGTGGCTTATTAATTATTGGAGAATCTAGACTCTCAGCAGACTCTCTGTTCTTCCTCCCCAGCTTCAAAGGGTGTTCAAATTAGTCAAGAGACTAGCTGGACAGGTGGACAATTCAAGGAGACACTTTCTCACATTAAGAGCTTTCAAAGATATTTTGTCTATTCCCTTGTCGTACAAAATAGATGCAGAGTTAGGTGTTGTAATCCAAGATACTTTAATTCTACCAAGATCTCCTTACCTAGGCCATGAACCAAAATATTTTATAAACTAAATAACTTTCAGGAAGCACATCACCTCTCCCTATATTGTTGACGATTTTTTCAAATACAGGATTTTAAAGGTCAGTACAGAGTTTCCAAAGGGAGAGAGTACTGCCTGAACGATAATCTATACTAGTAACAACACTTTCAGAAATACTAACTTAATCTTGCATGGAGCAGGAAAATAACTTATCCGTTGTTCAGAGACACTTAGCTTGAGTACAAAATGGTCAATGGGAAAAAGTCAGAGAACTGGTCACCAGAAGGAAAAATAAAGGGCAGTTAATTGTTTTTACTGTCTCTAGACCACACTTCAAAATGGAGGTGGGAAACATCCATTTTCCATTCTCAAAGACTCTTTCCTGCTCCAGTGTCACATTAAAATTCATATCTCCAGAAATCATGAAAGTTTCGTCTCTGTTACCAGACTCTATTATTTCCACAGGAGGGTTCAACATATTATAAGGGATTCCCTCACAGCCTAGCTCACTGCAAAGAACAGCAAAGGAACAGATGGAACATAAGTTATTCTGAAACTAAACCAGTATCATAGAATATGTCTACTTTAGTTGATAGCATGGACAACACTAACAAAAGCAGCTTGTTTTCTCCTGAATGTATCTTTCATGACAAAGAAGCTCTTAGAGAACAAGGTAACTTCATTCTACAGATGACATATTTATAAAACGTCCATGCAGATTCCTGAAACATTTTTGATTAAAATACTACAGATTTTTCAGTGAGAACAAACAGTAAAACTTACCCAAGGAGGCTTATATTTAAGGTTAAAACTCTGCATCTTAGACAAGAGTTTGAATTAATTGCCTCCAAGTGTGAATAATTTTCATGCAAACAATCTGCCAGGGCCAATTTTAATCTGGGGTGTTTGTTGGTTTGTTTTAACCTCAGGTTTTTTTACCCTCAGAATCTCAGTAATAGAGACACTCATGCTTCAAACTGTCAGAACTTCTGAAATACTCGAAAATGCCAGTGGATCCTTTCCACTCAAGTCTCAAGCAAATTAGGATTCCTCTCCCAGAGCAGCCATCCTACTCAACAGAAACAAGCAGAAATCCCAGTGCTCTCCTCGGATAAAAGTCAGAAGTGCCAAATGATTTAGTGCCCTAGTCCACTTATGTGCAGTCATACCCAGGCTAAATATCAACGTTCTCTCAGGCACTAACCTAGGAGCCTTGCCAATTGTACAGGAATGAAAGCAGCATCAGTTGGATATTCTTTTTAACACTGGATGGTAGTTTGCCATTTCATTTGCTAAGTGAGGCTGGCCATGACTTTTAGTCTCACATTTTCTTATTGTTTTTATTACCCAAATTACAGCGATAGCTCCCACTGCTTCACTTTTGGGAATTTACTATGAATTTTTGAAGCATGAGCTAAGTTCTACCTCTGGAAAACAGCCACCTTTTTCTTATATTCAATAGGGTACAAACAAGACTTTAGAGATTAAAAGTCCATACATTTTGCTTTGGTTTTCAGAAACTGAAAGGTGAAAATAAAAATAAAACCATTTATGTAACACAAAGCAATTCCTGTAGCACTGTAGCTTTTCCTATTTGCATACCATGTGCATATGAAAGCAAAAGATAATAGAAGCTCCCTTAACTAAGCACAGAATTGAAATCAGTGTCACATTTACAAGGAGTGATGAACTGGCAGACATGGATAAAAGGCTAGGTAGTTTCTGTGTTCTATGCAGGAATATAAGGGAAGTCACTATCCATCTCCTACCTATGTGGTCTCTGCGTACAAGCCCAGTAAAAAGGATTTGAGGTGCTCAGAAACGGTAAGCAGCAAAGGCCTAGCACTGCTGCTGATACCTGTAAAGGAGGTGGGAAGAGAAAGAGCTGTGTGATCACAGCAGGGTGCAAATGTTACACGGCTTGAGTTAATGCCGCATTTGCCTTGCTAGAAAGCTCAGGAAGGTAGCCATCCCTCCAAATCAGGAATTCACTCTATAAACAGGGGTTTGGAACAAGAGTGAGCAACAACTTGCATTCTCCCTTCCTCCAGAAGGAAACACTCCCTAGGCGGCAAATGAAAATTTGCTTTACAAAATTCCTTGTTATTTTCCCTCCTGTCATTCCTCCAAATTGTTAACAATAACATGTTTACTCCCTGTTGTTGGATTTCATGTGGCTTTCTATAGCACCGTACCAGGCATATTTTTCTTGTTTTACTGCTGAGTAGAGTAATTTAATGATCCTTTTAAAAAGAACAAGTCAGGTCTCCAACTCTCTGTGCCTTCCTGTGGTATGTCCCCCCTGCTTTCTCAAAGTATCCGCAGCCAGTCAATAACCAGTCCTAAGTACTGCTCTGCCAGTAGTACTGGGAGAGTAGGTTAGGTGGTCCTCATTTCTCCCTCCATTTTTTTGCACAGTCACATTGGTGCAGGTTATACTCTAACCTGAAAGGAACAATTCTGCAACTCAGCAGGTAGTGGTAAGCCCTATCATTATAGGGAACACCATGTAATTCTTCAGCCTTTCAAGGCAGTTGAAGTTGGAAGTAGCACAGCAGCAGTAGCTTCAAATCCTGGATGATAAGTCATTTTGTCTTGCTATTGCTGACTTTCAGCAATTAAGAAACATCTTCTGAAGTCATGAACATGCAACTAAGAGCCATTGATGTAGTGTTCAGGAATCACTACGAGAAAAAAACATCTTAAAAATTCACTGACTTAGCTTCAAAGACGAAGCAGAGCGTGGAACTCTTCTGGGCGAAGTTCCTATGACTCATGAACCTGTTGTGTCAAGTGGTTGTAATAAGCTAAATAATTTCTGAAAAAACTCTTGGTCAATGAAGTGTTTCTGACTGAAGTTTGAAACAGCTCAGGCTTAGTTCTGTTATGGGGCAACTGAAATTATATTGCTTTTGCAGCTCTTGTAGCTGAATACCACGATGACTAGAATGCTGTTACCCAAGAACATGATGGTCGTGACTGTTTTCATAATCTCAAAATTGAAAATACTTTGTTCAATACTAAATTGAAAATACTTCAGCTAACTTAGAAAAGGCTATTGCTGCACCTGAACTGGTTTTATGAGGTCTACAAGAGGAAAAGGAAAGTACACAGGGCCCAGGAGAAGTCAAACTCTGTACAAGTGCTGTTCTTTCAATAAACTTCACTGAAGTTTCTTTCTAGTCTGAGCAAAACACTCTTAAACAAAAGCAGCAGACTGAGAAGACACAGAGATTGTCAACAAAAAAAGAAGCCACACTGACACGGATGTTTTAACTTAGTTCTACTACTGACCACATCAATTGGTGATAAAGATTAATTATTTGTATTCATCAGCAGCCCTTGCAAAGACGACAGTCCCCAGGGAGCTGGCTTCTGCATGAACAAACACATAGACGTGTTTCCACCTCAAGAAGTTTATGATCTAAATACATTCAAAAATGTAAAAAAACCCTGTCAATTGCATGGAATAAACACAAACAATTCATTCAATCTTGTCAATGAAAAAACTGGCACAGTTGGAAACTTTAATTTTCATACTGGAAAAAATTTGAGTGAAGTTTTACATGAAAATTGGAGATTAGAAAGATGTCTAGGCAGACACAAAACTACATGTTTATTCTGTGAATCACTTATTGTGGAGATACAGGGAGTTTATGATGGAAAAAGAAAACACAGTTCACAACATATTTAAATTTATAGTTCAGTATATGGAGAAAAATAGGAGCTATCAAATATCTTTCATTGGCTATTACAGATACTGCCCCAAATACTCCACCACTGGAATTTCTCAGAAGCCTGCACCTGCACCACTGTCTTCTCAGAAATATTTTATGTCTATACCTATAGAGTCTGCAGGGAGAAAGAGTGATATAAAATAGTTCCACAGACTAAGAGAATACCCAATTCAATGTGACTTGGAGGTAAATACAGGTCACCTCACAGAGATAAACATCTCAACATGAGTTCATCTATCTTTAAAATAAAAAGAAAAAAGAAAATGTGATCTTGACTAGATTGGATGGTTGCAATAATCCATCCAGCTCCACTGGGACAGAGAATACCATATTTTTACTTTATTGATGAAAAATATATTTAGAGTATTTTTCTCTTTAGCAACCTTCTGTTGTCCTCCTCCTGCCTTTCCTTAAAATCAAATATTTTTAAGTTTTGAATTTGGAGAATGGAATCATGCAACTAATCAATCAGCCTTTACATCTCAGATCTCATCATTCTGAACATTACCTCATACGAATCTCGGTGATTGTGCCTGCAGGGCTACCACTGCTTTCTGAAAAGATTACATGGACCAAAAGAAACCACTTTGGTTTGCCCTCTGGCTTTCTATGTGAAACAAGTGTCATGGTGAAATGCTGACAAAATCCTCTCATGTTTTCTAGCTTTGAAAAATTGCAGCTCAATGCTAGTGTTGGAAGCACACAGGCAAAATTATATATAGGGGGTTTTTATTTGTTTTGTTGGTTTTTTTTTTTTTAAATAAGATACAGTACAACACTTATCAAAATTTGAGCAGAGAACAGAATTGTTCCCTTCCATGCAGAAATAAGGACAGAGGAAAGGAGAAAGCCTATGGACATTTTGTTACATTTATCCTATATATGAATGCATACATAACAGGTTTCAGCTATGTAGGACTGTAAAGGTTGAAATTCATCCTTATGCAGCATGAGACACTAGCATCCAGGAGATATTTTGAAAGTTTGGATGTTTATATATGTCCTACACACTGAATTAAACCAACTGCTACAAGTTCTTTTCCTACTTCACTCCTGCACCACTGTACTAGAGAACCAAGGGAACAGTTCAAACTGCTTCCCAAGTAAGCTTGCAGCAGCACACGATCACTCAGTGGATGCTCTGTTTTAAACCAAGCTTTTGCCATCTGTTCCTCTGCTAATTATGGATGCTACAGATATCCACAACTACATTCCAAGGAAAAAAGTGATTAAGGCACATGTATTCTTTTTACAACACATCTTTGTTGCTTATCTCAAATTAAAAGCAATACCACACACCACACAAGTCACACAGTAGGAAGAGCACATAAGGGCAGATGTTTATAGCTTCTCATCTGGCAATAAACCAGTGGTGATTGCTTGGAGTCCAAAATGCATTGTGTGTACTCAGCAAGATAATCTTTACAACGCTGCCCAGATTCACACACATTTCTCAGGTGGGTCTTACCAGTAGCTTTGCTCACAGGAAGACTTGCTGCCCAGGTCAGGGTCATGCAGTATACTGATCAGCAGCTCATGAACTTTCAGCTGTATACTCTCTAAATCCCTTCCTGATCACCTCTCCCTCTGACTCTAACACCATCATCAACCTACCATTTTGGAATCCTCTCTAATGAAGGAGAACATGTTTTTCTATCTACCTCCTTCCCATTCTGTCTGTGTTTATAAATTCCTTACCTAGGTACACAGACACATGTCATGTTCTTCACTTCCTCCTTCTGCCAGGCATTTTCCATGAGGAGAGATCTCTGGGCTTTAGAAAAGATTGTTCCAACCATGATTTCTAACCTAACAGAGCATTTCTCCACCTCAGCCATGACTCCTCTGGCTGGATCCAATAAATTATCCAGTAATCACTTGCCTATGACACAGACGGTATGTTTTGGTTTTTGGGTTGTGTTTGTTTGTTTGTTTGTTTCTCTTTTTAAGGAATGACTGAGGAAAACACATTTATTCCATCATTGCAGTTCCAGTAACTCCTAGTTTCAGGGAGCTTCAGCTTTAAAATCAGCGATGCCCTAAGGCTTCAGCTTAGTATCTTATTTTATATCTACATATCTCCTTATTGAGTTCAAATTTTATAGACAATCCTGCATCATTCTGGATGGAACACATCGACTGCACCATCCCTGATATATCAGTAATGGTTTTGCAATGATGGAGGTAGGTTTCAAAATTGCTTCCTGTTTGCAGCTTCTTTCACTGCTAATGAAAACTACAGCCATACTGAGCACATGCCACATCTATCTCTATTTGTACACTGCCCTGCTGTAAAAGAATATTGCTCATTCTTGATTACATAGGGCCATATTCTGCCATTAAACCATGGATGGAGTATCTCAACAGAAACTAATGTTAAGGTTCTGTGGTTACCTAAAAAAATACTGATAGCAGAATATAGCCCATAAGAAGTTGCTTGGATTTTTTTTCCCTTCAATATATTTTTAAATGGTTCTAAAATTGTTTATATTATCTTTTTATCAATGCTCAGAAACTGTCCATTTATAGTTATTAAAGTTTCTTGTACTTGTGTCCAGTCATCTTTCTCCTTTAGAAGGCATTGCACCTGGATAGGAAATGCTTATTCACAATCTCTAACAGCACTATCTCTGGGGGAAAAAAGATTACCTTTTGTGTCAGGTTATAAGCAGTTCATTACAAGCCACAAAAATCTTTGCTCTGCCAATCATTTTAACATTTACTAAGATAATACACATGCATAAGACACAAAGCACCTCTTATTGAGAAGAGCCAAGGGCTTTATATAAAGAAAAGGGGACTAAATATAAAAATAGACATTTGTATCACATAAGGATCATCATTTCAGTCCATCTTGCCTCATATTGCAATGAAAATAAACCATTAAGCGTCTCGTTACATCCAACTCAACTTTGTTATATAAGCATGAAGAGACTAATAAATCTGTGGCCACTGAACTGAATTACCATATACTTCCTTATGAATAAATATATCTGGTTTACCAGTTTGCTTCATCCTGCAGAGCTGCAGTTATATGCAGAACTAACAGCTCTGCAATGTTTTTCCAGTTTGTATTTATTCTAATTAAATGTGACACAATTTCTTTTTGGATGCTATTGTCCTGAGTGAACCATAATGTGGAGATTCATAGAATCATAGAATCAT
>NW_009622940.1:0-263 GCF_000690535.1 Cariama cristata
GTGCACTCGATCCCCTCGTCCAAATCAATAAAGATGTTAAAGAGAACTGACCCCAAAACTGAGCCCTGGGGAACACCACTGGTGACCAGCTGCCAACTGGATTTAGCTCCATTCACCACCACTCTCTGGGCATGGCCGGCCAGCCAGTTTTTCACCCGGCGAAGGGTATTCCTGTCCAGGCCATGAGCTGCCAGCTTCTCCAGGAGGATGCCATGGGAGACAGTGTCAAAGGCGTTGCTAAAGTCCCGGTAGACCACATCCAC
>NW_009622940.1:483-21704 GCF_000690535.1 Cariama cristata
ATGGGCAGCACATGGGCTAACTTCCAGTCATCTGGGACCTCACTGGTTAGCCAGGACTGCTGGTAGATGATGGAGAGTGGCTTGGCCAGCACACTCGCCACCTCCTTCAGTATCGTTCAGTACATGGGACAATAAAGTAAGAAAGACATCAGCTATCAATTTTTTCATGGAAATAAGAGAATGACTGAAAATAACCTATCACCGTACTAAAAGTTCAGGAGATTACAATGAAGATTGTAGAAGCCAGGATGGGCTCATTCTCAGGAATGTTTATGCATATGGAGAACAGAAGGGCAAGAGATAAGCAGAATACATCAAAAGCACAAAAAGACCTACCCTTTGCTAGTTTCAATGCATCTTGGACACTATTTGAAGCCATGCGAAGATATTAAAAATTTCAAAGAGTAAGATACTTTAAACACTTGAAGTAGATACCAACATAGAAGCTCTGGAGGAGTTAAGCAGCCAGTGTAGAATCTGAAGGGAACACGTTGAAAAGTCCCAATCACAGGAGCGATGTACCTGCAGTGCACAGGTTAGAAAACTTGCAAATACAACTGCTCTGACATTGAGAGCAGAGCCTGGCATAGGCTGACTTCACTACCCTGACAGCAGAACCCCTCTGTTCTGTTTAAACCTGCCTTTTAAGGAAAAAAAAAAAAAAAATCCTGCTTCAGTGTAAGAACTCTAGGTATTTCACATCAATTAGAAAGTCAATCATTATATTCTCACAAAGATAGTTTACTTAATGAAAGAAATTAAAGGAATATTCAATCTGAATACAGTTATTGCCCAGGACTAAATACATTACCCAGGATTAATGCACTTAACTTCAAACATAATTTTTTTTTTTCCTACTATTACAAGTACACCTTTGAAAATGTCTCCATTTGTAATAGCAGATGGCTTTTCATCAGAAACTACAAACAGTCTCAAGTCTGTTTTTTAATGCAGAACTACATCTGAAGTAACAGTTGCATAGCAAAATAAACTGTCTTTGGATAGCAAAGTTTGCTATTGCAAATTAAAGCCATCCTTTCTAAACCAAAAAATACCGATGGGACTCCAACCCAGGTCAGCCACTGCGCAGCGGTACCAGGGCCACAGACAGCCAACCTGGTGATGGGCACCACGTGGTGATACCATAAAGGCTGCATCAGTGTATGAACACCTGGCAAAGAGCTTGGCAGCTGAGGGATGAAAACCCCACCATTTCACAGTTAGAAATGAACCTCCTAATGGCACCAAAAGATTAATTACAACTTTAGAAGAAAAGTCATTCTTAGCATATTACACAATTTCAGTCAGTCTACACTATTTGAAATGTAAGCTTTATTCTACCAAAACTACTTCACCCTTTGTCTTTTGCCCCTCCTGGAACCAAACCAATCCAGTTTTCAAGTTCAAGAAGCATACTTTAGACAGTAATGTAATACTAATAGGCCTTAAGTTTATTTCTACCAGTTATTCTTATCTTCAGTTTCCAAAATATCCTGAATTTTGAGCAAGCTTGAAAATGCACACCTATATTTGTATGCATTTAAAAGTTATTGCTTACGCTCAGAAGCACACTTCTAACAGAAATATCTAACTCAAATTTATAAGCTAACAAAGTTTGAAACCTAATCTTTACTTTTTATTGTGTTTGTCACATAAACACAATACAAAAGAGAAATTGGAAGCCATAGTCCAGCTATCCCAGACAAGCACCCAAGAGCTCCATTAAGTGCTGTGCTGCAGGCACCCCGTGAGCAGTGTAGCCCCATCGCTGAACCCTTACCAAAACAATACCCTGCGGGTTTCTCGCTATTCCTAACAGGAACACAAACATGAGCTCATTCCTCACGGCGTTTTGAAGAAATCAAAATTGTCTCCTCTAGTGGGACAGTGCCCATAGGTCTTTAAGGTCCCTTCCAACCAAACCATTCTATGATAGCTCAGACCAGTAAATCACTGCGTGTCATTACAAATACAGATGACTTGCAGCTATAAACATATCTGAGAGGGCTCCCTGTAGTCTTTGAATAAATTTGTATATATTCTCATTGATTTGGACTGTTCTATAGTAGAAGACAACCACAGCATCATCTTGGATAATAATTCTACTAGGTTTAAAATAAGACACATAAAAACTACCACAAAAATTCATATTAAAAATAGCATAAAAATTCATAACTGACTCTTGGGAAAAAAGGATCCATGCAACATCACATACAGCCAAGGAAGTTGTAAAACAAACAGACCCAGGACAATTTGCATATCATGAAGCCCAGATCCAACATCTAACTGAAGTAAACTCCAAGGTTTATACCCTAATTAAGAAGTAACTGTGCCTGACGGGAACAGGCAGTAGAACGAGCAGAACAGAGCCATCAATCTCACCCTGCCGTCAGGCCACCAGCTGCTGCTGGGCTGCAGAGCCACAGCCACGACGTATAACCCAGTTCCTTGGCTCTAGGTAGTTACAGCCCAACCAACAGCTTGGGTCTCCTCAGTCCTCCCTGCGACCATTTCCTTTCTGTCATTTCTGCATTAATCTACTGCAATGCATTTCTTCCCGGTGTTATTCTTGAAGGCCAGCTGGGAGTTCCTGTTACCGGAGGGTACCACAGCCAGGCCGCTGAGGGGAACGGGTTGGTATGCGCAGTCTACCTTCACTTCATCGACTGCCCTGGTTCCCGAACATTTCTGGATGCAATTACAGGCAACTGGAAATCAGTGCAGTGAGCCAAGATTGATGCAATGTTCACTCTGTTCTTCTGAAAGACAACCGGCACAATTAGCCTGCCCCTGTCAGTCGCCCAATTCTGAAATAACACAGTATGGTGGAACGGCACATGGCTGAGTATCCTGCACGTCTAATTAAGGCATTAATGGGGTGGGGAGGGGAGGTTTGTGCATCTTTAAGGCACACCTTTCAAGGACACAGGAAACAGAAGGATGCATAGTATACCTGGAGGTCAGTAATGTATTCTGCCTTTTTTTTTTGTTGGTTGGTTTACTTTTTAAACCAGAGTATGATCTGGAGTGCCATTAGGTAGCACGTTAGAGCGGACACTGACAGCTCTACAAGGTAGCATCCCGTTGCTTACCAAAACCGGTCCATTCTCTGGGTAATGAGAAAACAAGCTCCCCTGCCCTCTGCGGAGGCAAACAGTGACAGCAGTACCCATCACATGGTGCCCTTAGCTTTCAGTTCTTGAACTCACCCTTCTGCGGACCCCTGCCCCACAAAAAAACAGTACCTTAAGATCCCAGGCACATTCCCTTTTAAAAAACATACTTCACTTTGTTCACAAACAAAATTGCTTTTGCACTATTTTAACTTTGTTTCACCTGCGCTTACAGAATGCAGTAACAGCTGAGCAAAACTCTCCCTCTTATAACTTACTAGGTAGCGACACACCAGAACTGTTACTGGGTTTTTTGACGTTTGGTTTTTCAGCAGAACAGGATGTTTCTTGTTACCACACAATAGCTGAAGAATACGTGATGTCAAGTCATCTCTTGTTTCATGACAAAGCTAGTCTGAGGAAGATGTCGCTGCCGGATTAAAAATAGTCATGAATTGCAAAACTAAAGCTAAATAAAAGCTCTGTTCTTCTTTATAGCATACTAGCAATTTTTTTTCATCTGGTATGTATGACAACCATGAAGAAAGAACATCTTTTAACTAGAAATGACACTGAATTGACTCTGGCAGAAGTTAAGACAGAACTTTATAAAAAAGTTCAACTCCCTTAAAATCCATACACATATAAAAGAAATCCGTCAGCAGAAAGAAAAAGAGCTGGTAAAGTCTTTTTTAATCAAATAAATTCTTCCTCCTGCAAGTGTGCATCACATGATCAGATAACTGTTTCGCTGCATTCTGTATGCTTGAAATTAATTCTCAGCCACTAAAACCATTGCACAGAAAATTCTATGATCACAGAAATGATCCCATAGAGATGACTAATGTAAAACATACTCAGTTATTCATAGCAACTGCAGCTGATATATAGAGATTTTGTGGTCAGCCTCTTAAGAACCGAACATGGAAGACTGAAATACCACCTAATATTTTCTTAATAAAATTCACTTTTTTTTCAGGTCACAGGTATACTTGTTATTCATACCATATAATCACAGCACATGTAAATTTTATATTCTATATTATATATTCAGAATGGAGGGTTTGTTGTTTTGTTTTTTTTAAAAAAAAAAAAGCTGAATCTGCACAGCTTTTTCAGAGCTTGAGTCAACCTTCATGTTTTCAGCTCTTCATAATCATTCTGTTTCTCATTAGCAATTTCATTTCTTGGCTGGCAGAGTAATCATCAAATGCATCAAGCATCAATAGCCAGATCAAGCAAATAATTATTTCTTAGAGACGTACAGAGCTTTAGATTATAGCTAGTATCTACAGAAGCAGTTTTAAACACTTCAGCACTATTCAAGACCTCTAAAATTGAGCATCTTCTAGCCACACAGTGGCTCATATTCGTTGTTCACATTCTGCCAGACAATTTCCAATAAAACAGAGCTATCATTTGAAGATGACTTTGCATTTCAGTGTTGAATGTGCTTCCTAGTCTGCCAGAAAGATAACCACGAGCACTGAGGGTACGTTTACATCTGGGGAAGAACCTGCAGATTAAAGCCAGTGAGTGTCTGAACAGAAGGAACCAACCCAGCTTACACAGCCAGCGTGACTGGACTCCTTCCTCACCTTTCTGTTTTGAAATTTCTGTTCCTTCCCCAGCTGGGCTGGGTGTTTTCAGTAATCCTGCAGAGCTAACCTCCAGAAGAATGTTAGCCGTCCAGTGTCATAGGATTGGATCAATCATGAGGAAGGAACAAAGGGATTTAAGTACAACTGCATTAACAGTGACAAAGACAACTTATCAAAATCTTCAGTTGCAATTAGGGAGGGGGAAAAAAAAAAAAAAAAAAGAGACAGCACCTGAAGATATAAATAGATAATCTCTTCCATTACTGAAAACCTCTCAGTATTTAATATACAAGCATTCAGAGAAACAGTCTAATGTCTTTTGGTACCAAGAGCGATCCATATCTTGTGTCACAAAACATTATACAGAATAGTTCACAAATGCGGGGAAAAAAAAAAAAATAAGTAGACCTTCCTTGTACATACACTGTACATAAATCAGTCTTTAAAATTAAAACTTGATTTTCTAAGCATTGAAATCCAAATCCAGAGGCCAAGTTTTAACCAGAAGTAACTTTAGTAAATGAATTGTTTAATAATGCTACGGTCCTGAAAAATACTGCAGGCTTACTGTTTCAGGTCTTCTGCAAATAATAGAGGAAGAATTTACGAGAGAAAAGCAAAAAGTTAAAGGGGTTAAATAAAAATGCAATATCAAAATATATGGATATCTAAAGGATTTATTTCGCTTGTGCCAGGCATCTGAAATGCACATTTCACCAGTGCTGTAACAGATGTTCTGAGTTCTCACGTGCTCTTGAAGTATAATTTCCTAATTCACCACAGCATCTTATGGAAATGAAATAGCAAGAGTAAGCATTCATTTCCTGAAACTTGACTTTAAATCCTGATTAGGTCACAAATGAACTGAAACAGCTCAGTCCTACAAGATGATGCATCTCCTGCACCTTATGCCCAATGTTTATTCTCTTCAACGGGAATGGAGAGAGCTACAAACCTAACGCTTGCTGAAAAAAATCTGTTTGCAATTGCAAAAACATCTCCAAAATAGAATATAACTTCAAATTTTAGATTAGCTGAGGCATGTGGAAGGCATCAATCAAAATTACTGTTGTAGAGCACCAGGTCCTAGTCCCTTGGAAACAGATACACAACTGCACTCTGGCTGCTTAGAAAACAAAACCAAAGTATCATCAAGTTGTAGTTAATTTAATTTTCGTGGTTTTCACTTGCTTTTCTGGCTGCTGGCCATTTTGAAGCAGGTAAACAGACTTCATTTGTTATTTCGCCTTTTCTTTTTCTCTTTTTTAACTTACCTATATACACACACAGAGACATTTAACACCCATCAAGAAAGATGGAGTTGTCTAAGTCCTAGGTCCTACAGCCCTAAGTCACAGATCAGTCACCAGCACAATTGAGGAGAAAAAAAAAAAATCCCACAGGACTACTGAAATAAATAATTTTACTTCTTATCTAGAGAAACTGTAATTGAGATAAAAGATTAATATATTTGCAATTAGGAAAACATTAGGCTTCACATCAAGAGCAGCGCTACCATAACTGTTAACAGCTTTTCCTTAAACCCTCACAGGGCCTAAGGATCTGTCTGCTAATGGGACAGGTTGCTTTACTACACGCACAACATACTAAGCATATCCAGTATGTACTAACAACATACTGACACTTGTGGAATGCTTTTCTCTTCCCAAACACAGTCCATTGGCAATCTACATTTCTGATGCAATTAAAAACACTCAAATAGTTCAAAATCACAAATGTGAGTACCAGATGTAAATATTCAGTCTTCCCTCCACCAAGGGAAAAGGGAAACTTCCGTATCCCTAATTCCTACAAATTAGACTCATGCACACTTCTAAACCACAAGTGAAGCAAAATTAAACCTGGTGGCTTCCGTGAGAGTTCAGCAGAAAAAAAGAAGTCCATAAGAGAATGGGTTTGATCAATTTGCCATTCATATCCTTGAGAGTTAGTTTCCAGTTCATCATGCATGTTTACAACACGTTGTTACATCCTACCAAAATACTATTTTGGTGTCTGGCATTCATCTTTTCAATGAGCATCTCTTCAGTGAAACTGAGCATGCCATTAGAAAACCTGAGCACCCTAGCAAGTCTTTTTAGACCCATTAACTTTTTTAATGTTGAGTATTTAAAGTGAGTTTAGGTGAAGAGTAAGATAAATGCAACTAAAAATTGCTTAGGGGAAAAAAAAAAGCAGCAAACAGAATACTGTTTTTGTCTGACATAGAAAGTAATTCTTTTCCTGGATAATTCTTGTGTTCGGCTAATTCTAGAAACAAAGAAACAAAGCATGGAGCACCTGACCGCCACACAGAGCACCCAGAAATCCCTACCTTAGCCCACCTAAATACCACTCTGGGTGTTGAAAGCGAAGCACAAGAAGAGCAGCTGCCCTGACATCCCCCAACCCCACGGCACCATTAAGCAGCTTATAATCTTCAGGCACGAGGAGGAGGGACATTTGCTTTCAAGGAAGTCTACTGCTGAAATAGGCTAGGAAATTAAGCTGCACCACTGGAAAACATTGCTCCTCATGGACAATGCTATAGGAGCTACAATCACATCAGCATACAATGTTTAGGCTTACCGCAGGGGTAAATTAGAGTCAGCTTTCTGTCGACGGAGCTTTGTGAACACACAGTTATGCAAAGTAGATGAAAAGTCTGATGTGAAGCAAGAAAAAAAATAGTCTAAATGTTGTAATTTTTTTCCCAGTAACTGCTATGACATTTTAAAAATAGAATAAAATTAAATTTTTATATGAAGGATTCCTCAAAAGCCTGATATCAAAGCCATTATTGCACAAAGCTTAGTGGTAAATCTCATTAAGTAATAAATTGATTTGATGGCCTACCATCACCGTATTACCTTGTAGCACACAGTGCCAGCAGCAGCCTTACTGCTATAATAAAACTTGCTTCCCCAAATGCACACTATATTTATTTGTTAAATGTAGCCTCAGCAACTGTGAAGTAAAAAATCAAGAAGAAGGAATTAATGGATTTTTCTTTTTTAAAATTAATTTAATCTAAAGTTGGTTGGGAAATAACTTCTCAAAAATAAGAACTAAATTATTTAGAGACTGTTAAAACATCGTTTTCTATTTATTTCAGCTACAAGGTAAGTTTAAAAGAATATACTGTTCTTTCAATTAAAATTAATCCAGCTTTTTTTATTGCATAAGAAGTATACATATGCATTAAAACAGACGTACAAAAAAAATGCACTTTTGAAAATTACTAATTCTAGGAGACATAAGAGTTCAAAAAAATTAAAACCTTTTTCTGCCTCTATTAGAAATTCTGACAGGAGATAATTGCAGGAGTGACTTCACAGAGGTTTTGTTGTTCCTGACTGAACTCGCATCCCCAGCAGCGGTAAACAAGACATACACACATCAAGGACAGACTCTACTTCATAGCTACAAGCCTGGGAAAAACTAGAGGTCATTTATTTCCACCAGTCAGAACGAACACTAAGGACTCATCAGAAGATAAAGCCAAAACACTGGCTCTGCTAAAAGCTACTAAAAGTTTGTGGCAAAATTGGAAGCGTTGCAAAGCTGAGAAAAGTTTCTAACCTCATGTGCTCGCAGAATGGGGCAGGATGGCAGAGGAGGAGGAGGTTCTGTGGCAGAGACCTGGGGAAAAGCACAGCCTGGGATGACATTACTAAACCTACATCCACCGATTAAACATTGTCTTAAGGCAAAAATTCTACACAATGAGCTGATGCATGCATTATGGTTTGTAGCTAAGTTATTATCTGCAATAAACTGATAACCATTCATTAACTTCCAAGTGTAAGAGACAACTGGCAAGCTATTTCATGCCTCGAAGAATTTACAGCAAAAGGGAGAGAGGTAAACACACAGTGCAGGTGACTTTGTATCTGGAAAATAAAATTAATATTTAAAAATGTCATTACCTTCCAGCTGTAAAATGGATCGACATTGAGATGTCCCAACAAATGCAGTTTCTGAAACAGATACTGAATCCTTATGTGCTACCGAGCAGAAAAGCAAGCATAATCTTTCAATTAATAACAAACAGCTATTAGTAAAGTACTTTTTAGCAGAAATGAATTTTATAATTAAAGTCCACATGAACGTATGAGAATGAGTACCAAATACATGCTTCACAAGCAGCCCTAACTACGAGGGTCATAAAATAGTAAGCGTACAGACTGTTACAGCTTATAAGCCGCCATGGGGGGAGGTTAAAAAGAAGATATGAAAATTAAAAATTAATAAGTCTACAGTACAGTTGTTCTGAACAGACGTATTCCCAAAGTCACAACTCCCAAGGCAATCTCTAAGGACAAGGAATTTAGCTCCATAATTATTTCTGAAGCGCTTGGGAGTTCTGTAAATTATTTCATCTGCCTCAAAGCAGATTAATAAGAAAAAAAACCGCAGGAGAAGTGACCAGAGCCCTACACCAGCCCCCCTGGCAGACAGCCAAACAGCACTCCATTCTGCGCTCACCCAACACTGACATTGCTGAGAGGTACCTGTTCGAAGGCAGAATGCGTCCTTTAATAATTCAGTTCCTCCTGAGACTGAGGAACAAGATAAGAGGCTAAAAACAACTTCGAAACAGGATATTCAGAATTGCCGGTAACATCCACGTTCATTGGTAGGGACCAAAACACCCACGTGCTCTTCCACCACCCCGATGCCACCATGCAAACAGCCCCAGGCTCTCCAGCTACATGTCTAGCATTGGTGCCTCCATCCCACACCCCTCCTGGCCAAATACAGAGACACAGCTTTCTACTGCACAGCCCAAAATCCAGTTCCCTCCACACTGGTTTGCACACCCATTCTTAGAGAACTTTTCCGTTAAGAAATTCTGTTCATTTGAAACACTTTTATCCTCGCCTTAACATGCTTCTCAACTTCAGGAAATTCAAATCTTGTACAGAAATTATGAATCTCTTCCCGGACCTGTATTTTCCACTTCCCCTTCATCCTTTCAAATGTCCCCACGAGTCAGAGGGGCCATATTCTTCCTATATGATCAGTTTTTCCCAGAAATATTTAACATCCCTTCTGCTTAGAGCAGCTCTCTAGATTATGTCTCCCAAGCCCATTTCAGGTAAACAATTTTTCACGCCGACATTTTCTAGTCCATTGTAATTCAGATTCCACTGGCCCCTTTTCTGTTCTTCTGTGGCATCAGTTAACCTGCTTTCTTCCCCACATGTACACTTTTTTCCTTGGCCCAAGGACAAACAAGTTTCACAGCTTTCAAAGCTGGAAGGAACCATCATATGATCTAGCACCATAATATTCTGATCTGGCAAATTGCATGGGCCATAAAGTTTTGCACGGCAAAGCCTTCAGCTCTGGCAGAATTAGGACGTATTTTAACAATTTTTAAAAGCCATGTTAATTCTAAATATACATAAAAACCTGTTGGTGTTGGACTTTTTCCTAGCGGTACTATTACATTTATAGCAGATAGGCTTTCTGCTGCCTATAATCACTTTTTAAGACGTTCAAGTTGGCCAAGGTCAAATATTGCCCTTAAGGTAAAATACAAACATAAGTAAAATATTTTCTATTTTACCTGCTATCAACAACTTCTAAGTATATGGGTGAATGCAATGAATTTCAAATATCTCTCAAATAGGTAAGCAATGAAAGACCTTATTCAATTTCACAGATGAAGCCAGTGACAAAACAAGGGCTCTAATCCTCCAATTACGTATCTGAACTACAAGGTCACCCTTCATCTGTTGTGTTCCTCATACATGCATTAAAATGTACCCATCAGCTGAGAATATCTTCAGTTTTATACATGAGTAACACAAGTTAAAAAAGAGGCGAGCGCTGTCATTCTTTGCTTTGATTGACCCCCTGTCCCAAGTTGTGCGCAAAGATTGCCTACAAAGGCTTCGGCTGGTGG
Source organism: Cariama cristata (assembly GCF_000690535.1). Classification (NCBI taxonomy): domain Eukaryota; kingdom Metazoa; phylum Chordata; class Aves; order Cariamiformes; family Cariamidae; genus Cariama; species Cariama cristata. The sequence continues at coordinate 11,112 of NW_009622940.1, forward strand.
CAGAAAAGGAGGAAATGACAACCAGCCCGTAGCAGCGACAAACGTTACAATAGCCTCTTCAGATAAAAACGTAAGTAAAGTGACATGTATTATTGCAAAGGGAGGTTCTATAAAGGCAGTGAACAGGAACAGAAGGGTAAACCTTTCCTGGAACACTGAATGAAAAACCATAAAAATAAAACTACTTAAGTCTTGATAAATCCAGTAACTTCCTAATCAATGAGGAGTCAGCTGAATACATATTTCAGCACAAACACACACACCCCCCTCCTTCCACACACTTATTTGTACTCCTCAATCCGATAAGGGGCGTTAAGTCAGCACAAGTGATTCTCGCCTGCATTACAGTTTATATACATGCAACAGGATTCTCCAGTCAGCACACTTTTCAGTAGAAAGGGGGGTGCAGTAAAACAACCCCACCCCAAATTTCTACAAAGTCTTTAGAGGGATCTAATTGTTTTGCATACAATCCTCAGCATGTCCGCACTCCTTATGGAGTTTCATTAAAAATCTAATTTAAGTGGTTCTGACTTAGAACACAAAGTAAGGCATTAGCCACATAAAATAGTTGGTGTAATTCAATCAAAATGACTGCCAAAGTGGCAAAGGCTATTAAGCGGCAGCAAAACACACATATGAGCAATATACAGACTGACTGCATGCCTAATAAAATACTAGGTATCTATTAGAAGTGGTAAGATCAACTTGTTCCAGTAACTGGGTTGCTAACTAAGAGCCTTTATAACTCTTCTGCTATTACTATGCCTGACCTGGCAATTCATCTATTGTCTCAGCCACAGAAAGGGACATTTTTAGAGTAAGACACAATATTCTGTGCTTATTTTGGGGAATAAAACCAAAACTATGGTCTTTACAAAAAAATAACGTAATTCTGTAATAGATTTTATTAAAGATAAAATACATTTCATTGTTACACCTGACGTCATATATATCTTGTGTGGATTACTTCTTAGCCTCTTTTTTTCCTGGGGCAAAAACTTCAGATAAATCTATCCTCACATGTTGAGTTTCATACAGTCTTTCAAGAAATTGTTTCCACAGCTACTCCATCTGCCGTACAGCAGTATCAACTAAGAAGACAGTTTTAATATGACAAGTGGATAAAATTTGTAGATAGCTGAGGAGCCAGTCTCATTTGCTAAAACAACATAGACACTTATGAACCTAAATCTCTGAAGTGGTTTTCTGTGCCACTGCAATTTTTATTTTTAACCTTTCAGTCTGCTTTGGCTTCTTCAGAAATCTGGACTAAGATAATTTCAACAGCTAGAGGACTTGGAGTCAATGTACCACAGAAATCAAAGTGAGCTACACAACGTAAAAAAACCACATCAATACTCACCCAATGCTTAGAATATCTAGATCCAGAGTTCAATCAAAAACATTTCAATTTTTTTTCCAGAGGAAATTAAACTGCAGTGCACTAGCCTGACACAAACCTTTCTCATCCCATACAATGTTCAATAAAGATTCCTAGCACAATGATCTGCAAAGTGGTACTTGGATTTACTCCTCACACAGGGATAAGTTGCATAGAAATGGAGGAGGTAAAATTTGTGTGATATACTTTTATACACAGCAAGTGTTCCTCAGTATACCACTTATCTCAGAAGGAGCTGCAAGTACTTACACACAAAAAAACCAACAAACCCAAGACGGCACATCAGTTAGAGCAAGCTGTTTTCAAGCTTTTCTTGACAAATAAATAAAAACAAGTTTCTGGCCTTTGTGAAGGATGAAATGCACCGTAGGAAACGTACATAGTTTATTTCATGCTTAACGTTTCCTGAGACAAATCTTTTGTCTTTGAGGGCAATGCTTCCCCAAATATCTTGTCTCAATTTCTCTCCCCCTGTTTTACCATGACCCTTCCCACTACCAAGAATGCCACCACCACCACAGAAATTGTCTTTTCAGGTCACCAGCACACACTCCTAGCAGATGAATGAGCCTTTTGAATTAAATTGTATGAATGAGCCAAATTCATTTGAATTGTAAGAAAGGGCTTACAGTTGACAAGAGTGTTTTTACTCCCTCTTCTTTCTCAATGACGATCTTTTGTTCCTTTTCTGCACTTCTACATCACCACCACTCCTAATCACACCCTCCTAAGAAGACCTTCTCAACATACTTGCTGGCTTTTTTCCTTTGCATGCTGAAACCTGATTACACAGGCAGCACACAAACCCTACCTGAAGGCCTGGGCAAGCCCTCCTCAGTGAAGCCAAAAGTTGTATTTCCTGCCTATTGACTGCAGGATCAGGTGCTCTGATAGTCAGAGGTCAAGAAGATGGTTTACTTAAAAAAAAAAAATATCATTCAGTCCTTGATTTCACTTAAGCTTGGGCAATCAAGCTAATAGCAGAACAAGCCCTGAGCTGAAGGCAGCTAGTAGCTAAGATGATAAACAGGAAAGCTAAATATTGCATGAACAGGGGACTACAGCTTGAGTTAGCACAGGAATTACTCACTGGTTAGCATAGGAATTACTCACTGGTGTTCAACCAGTTGTGACACTTGGCGCCAACCCTACAGCCGTTGGGACGCCCGCGGGAATGATTCAGAACTTTCCCTTGGCCTCTGAATAAAATCTCCCATTCAGCCACAGATCCTGAAATAAGTAAAATCAGTGACAAAAACAGTCAGAAAACTCAAGACACTGCTATGTAACCAAGACATCAGCCAAACAGAAACTATTTTCCTTGTGGTAAGAAACATGAAAATGTCTGCAGTGTGTCTTCTACTGAACTGAAGCTAATGGTAGGAAATGTTTCTGGGCAAGTAAAACATGGCAGAAACACAAAACGCGACTGGGTGAAAGAATGAAGGTAGGGCCCGATTGCCCAGGACTGACCTGGGCTACAAAGCAGAAGAAAATCCTCCTCCACACTAACAATCCAGTCAGTCCTGCACTCCTGAAAGCCCTGCTTCTCCTGAAGACACGCATAAGAGCTTGGAAATTCCCTCAGCTGCCCTTTTTAAGGTTTCATTTTTAGCTACAGCAGACTAAAGGCTAGCTACTACCAGAAGGCATAGCCCTGACCTTGACCCATCCCTTCAACAGCCACCTCAGCTCCTCTCTCCCCCCAGCAATAATTGGATTCAAGGGCACTAAAATATTTTTATATTTTGGTGAAGTTTGTTTTCTGCCAGTTTATCTCTCTGCATCCAGTATATCATAGGTCAGATAAGCAGCAAAGCTGCCGAACGAGAAGCAGAAGGAGCACGAGGGAAGGAGAGCAAGGACTCAGGGGAGCGCTAAGATCACCTGCCCTTTCAGCAGCTCCTAGCCAGCACATCAGGTAGGTTGTCATGCAGATCCACGGGAAATTGGGATGTGCTGTCTTCTGAAATAAGGGAACATTTGGAATAAGGAGAACCATCCTGCTGCTCCCGGTACCCCACCTCAAAACACAAATAGGTGGGGTGGAGAGACACATCAAGTATTCTATAAGCCTCACCTATATAATTCTCAATAATTGAAAACAACTGTTGCAGCAGGTTCTGAAGAAGATTGTAGATTCTTCAAGGGAAAACAGCATCATCCCACATGCCATACAGCCAAAAGCACATTGCGGCTTTTGAGTACAGCCACAATGGAAGCAACCACTAAGAATTAATGAAGGTATCATTAATAGTTTTTAAAGAATTTAAACAATAAGTTCCCTAATGCAGTGTAAAACTTTCAGCAACTTACCCAAAATTAAAAACTTTCTCGGGAGATATCCGACACTAGCTGTGTCATTACATACTACATTAGCTAGAAGTTACCCCTATTTTAATCACTTATGTTTTCCCTCATAGTGCTGATTTTAATTTTGTACTTGCACAATTAAAATTCACCCTGAGAAAGTGAATACTAAAGATTATCCAACTCACAAACTTATTTTCATGGCTTTATCATTTACCACAAGCAAAGAATATTCATGCAGAACATATTAATATTTTAAAACATTAATATTAACGGACTGCACTATGCAGAAGAGAAATATAGTATCAGGTGTGGATTGCAGATACATAGTAAAGCCTAAATTCAGAAGAATTTACAAGGTGACTACAATTTAAATTGTCAGTCACAGCTTGACAAGACAACAATTTTGACATAATACCTTTCAAATTACAGAGCAGTATAAGCATGGAAATTGTAAACACAAAAATCACAACACAGTAAGATCTTTAGGGACTGCTAAAGCACGCCTAAACTTAAATTTTCATTTTCCATAAATGACACACAGCAATAAACACTTGGCCTGGGAGAATTTATTTTTAATAATGCTTCTCCCTTTTCTATTTCTTCTGTTATTAACAGGGGCAAAGCCAGACTGGCCACGGAAGGCATTAACAGCAGCCTCAAGACCGCAAGAAAGGGAAGGCAGGGAAGCAGACGATGGGCAAGGACCCACACCTCGCCTAAAGCAAGCCCAGAGCATCCAAAGCAGTAAGGAGGCACGAAGCGAGGACCAAAATACTGCACAATGGATAGGAGAGGGTTTACAGCAAACAGAACCTGAATTATGTTCCCAAAACAAATCTCTAAGAGAAAGAAACAGTCAGTTGAGGAAAACACCTACCAAGGGATATTCCTATGAGCCACACAGAAAACTCCTGACCACCCCAAGGGGTGCTGTGAGGGAGGCAAACCAAATCAACAGGCAGGCCAGGACACCTTCATATGAATGCTATCCTCAATCTCAGAGCTTCCTCCTTCCCCACCTTCAACCTGTCTCTGAGCAGAAGGAAAGGCAGAGGGAGTCTGTAAGCATACTTTCTGCTACAGGCTTTATTCCTCTAGACAAGCAAGCTCAGGGCCTTCTCTGGAAGAGATACTGCAGTGAAGTACAGTCAATAAAAATCTCTCTTGCAGAAGTTTCTCCTGGCAGCATGGGACAGCGGCCTGGAAGCTGCTTCTCCTATGGCTCCAGCTGGCAGGAGAACAGAAAAAAGCATTTCTGTCCTGCTCGTTGTAAGGTTGTCTCAGCCTCCACTATTACATTAAGATGATGCAGGGGAGGGAGAGTATCTTCTTAGGAAAATGCTACATTTTTTTTGCTATTAGTCATTCAGGTACAGATAGAAACATTTCTGTTGATGGCAGTGTGAGATTTCCCAGGTCTTGGGAAACATTCTCACACATCTACATGGAACCGGGAATTCTGACGCTTTGTATAGCTCATGTCTCATGTACAGTTTTGTTTCACATCCTTTGCCCTTACCTTCACACAAATTCAGATACATCAATACAGGAGAGCACTGCAATTGCACTCCTAACCGATTAGTCAGAAATGCTACATCAAGTTTAGAATATAATTCCCAGGATCATCCTACCTTGGAAGCACAAACACATACCTGCTCCTAATAGACACACTGCTTCCACACTGTGATTACCACTAATCAGATATAATTTGTTTATATTCCTTTATTTTACACCAGGTTGTACATCTTGAAAACTACTGGAAATCAGTCTGGAACTTCGACTGTCAGTGAAGGAATATGAAACACACCATACTTCTCACACCTTAAAAATGTTATTACCAACAAACTCACGGCACCAAGTCATGCTGAGCAACTTTAATTCATTTATGTGGTAAGTCTAGGAATTATTTTTTATATATAAGTTTAAGGAATTTTAAAAACTTTGTTATTCCAGTCTATTAACAATCATGCAAATACAATAGTCTACAAAAGAAGAAAAAAAAAATGTTTTTATATAAGCAAACTATAAAATGGGGATATTGTTTTATATCTAAAAAATGTAACACTTAACAATCTTCATTTGATGACAATTGATGGAAAGTTAACAATCAAAGAATGTAACATCAAATATTAGTTTTCCACATTTCAGTATTCCTGCAGAACAAAATACAAGTATACCAGGAACACCTAGAGCAACAGAACAGTATGATTTCAAGAAGCTAGCTTAGTTTTAAAGCTATCTCTATATTAATCAGCAACAGAAGTATTTTTCAGAGATAAATGAGGATATAGTGCAGATTTTATAGCCTCCTGCATTACTGGAAGTCTCATATATGCTAAACTTCTATCTGCGTAAAGAAAGCACATCCCTTAGCTCACACCTCCCAGGCACCCAGCGCAGGTGGAAGGAGCAGAACTCGGGCGCTGTGCTCATGGAGACGACACTCACTTCAGCAAGCATCTCAGGTTTGGTGGTGAATGACAGCACCTTCACGGAGAAACCCCTATTGCTACAGAGCTACAATAAGGAGCTCCTCTCCTCTCTCAACCTTCCAATTGTGGGGTGAAAGAGGTACGCTTGGAGGGTTAAGGGTTAGCTGTCCTGAGGCAGAGCTGCGCTAGTCCAAGCCAGGGTCACAACCACGCAATCACAACCATCCCTTCGTCACTCTCTTTCTGAGTCAAACCCTGCTTCTCTGTACTTAAAATATACCATTAAGTTATAACCACGGTGCGGAATTTTTGTACCTTCAAGATGCCATTACCCCACGCACTCCATACTTTAGCAATGGTATGCCAGCTTTCACGATGATGACAATAATAGTATAATGTAATATTGTTATTATTAACAATAATAATAATATAGTAAACCAGCAGCTAATACAAGAGTGTGTCTATGCTGAAGACCCAGTGCTGAATGCAGAGGTGTGTCCATTTGGCTATTTTTAAGCCAGGTGTAGTGCAAGGAGCAGACACTTGCTGGCCTGTGTTTAGCACTTTGTAATTGCCCAACTATTTACCAAATTCCTGGTTATATTTCCCGTAATGCAGTAGTGTCTGCTGCCGCGGCTAGCTTACCAACAGTCCTAACTTAAATGTTTCTCCTCTCTCTAGATATGTTTACAAAAGCTGTAGTGATACAAAAACATGTGCATACTTCCTCTTATTCCATTACTGGAGTCTGAACCTCTGACCTTACCCAAACAAGAAACACTTATGTCTTTTATTTCATAGTCCATATATAATGTTGTACCTATTCTCACATATTCACTTTTCTAAAGTGTCTCTTTCCTTTAAAGGCATAAGTGGTATAGCATTTGGAAATAGGCTAGTGTTACCTCTTTTTCCTACTTTCTCTGAGATACCGATTCTAGAAAGTTTGTTTGCTTGTTCCCAAGTGTCAACCAGGACTTAAGTTTTCTTGCAGTGGATTCTTGTAAATACAGCCCATCACAGAAATGTTCTGTAAACACCAGACAAACACCAAAGCTGTAACTGACTTTCACTCTCATTTTGACTCCCATTATACAACAGACTGGGTATATTTTCAATTAAAAAATCTGAAAGTCAGACCAAGCAGTGCCATCACCACCTTGTACCTTGCAGGAAACTCAATCAGCAGGGATTAACGGCCGATAGGACATCGGATACGCAGAGTAAGAGAACTGCCAAGCACCGAGATGCCACTTCTGCATTCACTTATCAGACAAAGAACATCTTTAAAAACCACGTAAAGATTTAACAAGCTGAACAAACTGAGCAACACCACCAGATGAAACGGACAGCCTGATAAATCAGCACATGCAAGCAAACTTTGCAATGTTAAGTTGTCCTACATTAAAAGTCAGGACTGATTTAGGATTATTTTGTTAAATCGAGAAGTAACTGGCTATATCCAGATTTTAACAGAACTTCTAATCCGATCAACTACATAAAAGCAAATCCTAATAAACCATAAAATTAAGGAAAAAAAGTCATATTAAAAATAGTACCAATTAATAGCAGAAAAAGGGGTCAAATAAGTCTTTTCCTTTAAACTTAAAATTTTGCATAGAAAGCCAAGAATATCAGTATTTTCTGATCTATTCTGATATAATCTGTAATCTCACGTAACATTAACAGCAGAACTCTCAACATCTAAGTAACTCAAGTATCCCAGTGTTAGCAGTACTTTGGTTTTTTAAGGAAATAATAAAATTCATCATCACACTCACTTGACTATACTAACTGCAAGCCTGGCTTCTGACCCTGGCAAGACAACAGAGACTATAATCAAGAATAAGATCATTAATCACCTGGATGAATAAAATCTACAAGGCTAGAGCAAACGTAGCTCCTGTGAAAGGACAGCCTAGTTTTGTAACTTGCTCGAGTTCCAGGAGGGTCTCAACACACAGATGAATAAAGGGGACCCACTGACGCAACACAATTGTGGAAAGGCTAAATTAAGCTAAATTGCCAGGGACGGGAAGAAAGGTCATTTTATAGCCTGATAGCCAGGTAAAGGATAGAGAGGAATTAAAAATAAGGTGTAATAGTCGCTTTCCAGAAGAAAGAAAGGTGATGGAAGCCTCTGTGGATCACTGGCAATTAGCTTTATTCACCATCTTTATCAGTGTCCAGCAGAATAGAAGATAACAATGAAATTCCCTAAGTTTGTAAATGAAACGGCTTTCTTTACCCCCTCAGTCCTGCTACACAGACCTGAGCTGTACTGCCACTGACCCCACATTAAAGAGGTATTAAAGCATGCAAGAAGCCATACAGAAAATTTTTAGTTAAGAGAGAAGAATCTTTTCTGTTGCTTTCAGCAGTAAGTTGTTAGAAGAAGATGCTGGCCATTCAAAACTTGTCAGACTTCCACAAAAGCACAAAGAGCATGTTTTCGGCAGGGCACTGACCCTACTGCTACGGATACTCCTTTGCAAAGAAGGTACCATCAGGCAACACAGTATCGTGTTCTCTCAAGATGTTGCTTCCACAGAAACACACTGTCAACAAACATTTTTCCTCTTTATCAAATTTTGTATTTCCGAGCAAACCTTTACTATGCATCCTACTTCAGGACAGTATTTTTTTTTTAATTGCTAATGGAATATAGTTCAAAACACCTATGCGATCATATTAAATCAGCTATAGCAGAATATTTTAGCCCAGCCTTCTATAAAAAAGAACATGAACCTATTCATTAGAAAATACAGAATTATCTCAGAAGTAAGAAATTACAAAAGGGGAGACTGTTACCAAAATCTGCCATCTGGTCTACATACAACATAGACCTAGTAACACTGACCAACAATTTTAATTTCACTATACAAATAGTACCAACAGCCCAATGAGGTAAGGAAGGGATGTTAGTCTTTTTACTGGTAGATGCACTAACTATATATACACATATATAAACACTTCAGTATTTTAAATTCCTAATATTCACTTTAATTAAGATAAGACTAAGCAGAACTACTGCACTAGTCGAGCTTTCCTCTCTGAACCAGAGCAGCAAACTCTGTCCCCAACAGCCATCCGTACCCTGCTTGGGTACCCTAGCCCTCGCTGTGAGGACTCAGCCAAGGTCACAGAGCAAGTCAGCACTACTGCAAGTCTGTGACCCCAAATCCTGGTGGGACCGTGCTGCCTCTCAGCAGATAGTCCAGAAATAAGATACTCTGCACATCATCGCTCACCCACCACTTCTCACGCAGCCAAAAGCTGCATCCAACACCACCTACTACTACAGGTTGAGAGACAATAGTAAGTATAGAATTACACTTCACAGTATAAAGCCTCAAACATTAGTTTTATATATAATAAGATTGCTAAAATGCTAAAGCCATGTCAAGCCCAAGATCTCCTTTTTTTGTGTTCCTGTACTGCCACCTAAAGCTCGGAGTGAAAAACAGGAACATTAGTATATGTGACTTCTCTGTAGTCCTGGAAATGAGCGGTGATGGTTTTACTGACACCTGGCTTGGAACAAAGATCACACTGCATATTAAATGAAAACTAGATTCATGAAACAGTTCGATGGCACATCCCATTTCAGCAGTACTTCACCATTTTACTAATTTCCATACATTAAAAAAAAAAGACGCCTATGTATGGATATATGTATCACTTATTCAATGAACATTGTTAAATTAGTAAGAAGTCACTGCCTTTAATTAGATGAATAACAAGAAAGTCAGCTTGCACAGTTTTGATCTGTCTAGCCACAGTATGTTCTGCAATGGAAGCCAGATTGGTGGAAAATTATTTTTAACTTCCTTAACTTTTTTAAAATGTAACTGATATTACTATTTAGAAAAAAAAAAAAAAAGACAAAATGTCACAAATGCATAACCTTTCACAATATATCGCTTGGTAACACCACTATTTCTCCCAACAAACCTTGCCCTGGTTACACTTCTATATCCAAACACTTCAGATTCATTTTCATTCCACCTGTTGCGGCACTCAGGCTGTCTTCTGAAGTTTGCAGCCTCTCACGACTTGAAGTTGAAAAGGTACAGGCAGTCATCACCCCAAAGGACTCCGAGGTCACGAGTCAGACTTCAGACATATTGGCTAAAATCTTTTTTCGTTTTGCCCTTTTTTTTAAAAAAAAAAAAATAAGCTGAGCTTAGATGCAAGTGTGACCTGGAACACATTGTCAAAGTTTTCCCTGGGAACATCAAATACTTTCAAAAAGAAAAAAAAAATAAATATCAAAGGCTAGCAGTATCGAATTGTTTCTCTTCAAGTCTTGGTAATTACACATGGTTTTGGATACCTACCAATATATTTCAGGTATTACAGATCTCATACAAACACATGTATCGCAATCTATCTTGCTGGAAAACCGCTGAAGGGTAGAAAGCTGTTATGAATTTATTTTTT